>NW_011500064.1:18612-26004 GCF_000495115.2 Populus euphratica
TAATATTTTTGGGTTTTTTTTTTTTTTTTTTTTTTTTGAGTAGTGTGGTTGTTGATTATTTTTTAAAGAATATTTTATATTGAAATGTATTAAAATAATATTTTTTTAAATTTTTAAAAATTATTTTTAAAATTAACCTATGATCTAAAATATATTAAAAAATTAATGTGCGGTAGGCAAGTAGATTTTGTTTTGAAAACACAACAAATATTTGATGATATTCTTACTTTATAAATCACACAGGCATCGGCTAGACGTTCTTATCTAATGATAACAAATTATCTTTTGCCACCTGTCATATACAGCCCGATCGTAGAGGCTTCTTCAAAGTCCCCGCGTGTCTAAAGTCAAGGATGGTGATGTAGGACACGCGTCACGACTAGAGTTTTCCAGCTGACAAGGACTTTTGGCTCCACCTTCTCCTCCCCTGTCAAAAGCGAGACTCGGAGACGTTGACCACTTGCCATAGATTACATTTTTATAAATATCTCTTAAATCAATTTTAAAATCTAAACTTATCGACATCACACCGTACGCCATTCATTTCCAAATTAATTTACTTACTATTAATTTTTATTTTCTTAATAAATTTATAATCTCAAATCCTGAATTATAATGTAAAGAATATATTTTATTACCATGTATTCTTCTTAGTTATTGAAACCATTATTATAATTAGATCGACATGGGAAATTTAGTGTTTTTTTATTAAAAAAACCATAGCTTCGATTAACTTATATGTAAATGAATTAACTCCTTCAATTTATCATCCAATCTTTGGATTAGATCAAATTCAAATTGAATTTTTTAACTATAATTAAAATTAATTTTTTAATCATGCATTTAAAATTATATATTTTTTAAGTTGATAAAATAAGCACACATTCGACCATTATAGTAAGCAATCAAACAAACATTGTCAATTCAACTAAAAATGTTAGGATGGAAAGCACTGTATTTTCATTCAAATATTTTATTTTTATTGATTATATTTATTTTTGTTTGAGTTCTTTTTTTAATTTGGTAATTTTACTCTTCGTTTAACAAATCTCAACCTTTTTTTCACCGTAATCTTATGTTTTTTTCATTTAAACCTTTTTTTTTGTTTCTTTTTTTTTTTACTTGGGTCCGATTGCTTTTCATTTAACAAATTTCAACCCCTTTCCCACCTTAACTTTATTTCTTTTTTAATTTGAGTGCCTTTTCTTTTCTTGAGTCCTTTTTCTTAATCGGGTCTTTTTCTATCGATTCAAGTTTTTTTTTTTAATTGGATGCTTTTGCTTTCCATTTAAGAAACCTCAAACCTCTTTTTTATTAATATTTTTTTTATGAGGTTCTTTTATTTTTCATTTAATAATTATAGTGTGGTTTCATAAATTTGATACTTTGTAATGTTTGCAATTATAAACATGGGAGATAATGAAAGATGAAACAAAAAATCACAAAAAATAACAATACAATATAGAAGATAAAACATAATCTAGGTTGCAATAATTATCTATAGTGTCTTTTTATCATTTATTTTTTTTATTTTTAATTTAATTATTTTATATTAAGTTGATTTAAAATTATATTTGTATAAGTGTTAAATTAATAAAATAAAATTTTATTTTATTGATTCAAGCTAATTAAATTTTTTAGGATTTCAAACGGAACAAATTTTTATTTTATATTTTTCTAAAAAATAATAAATTTACATTTTATTTATTCATATATATAATTTGTAATTTATTTTATTAAAAACATGTATAAATTTTTTAATTTGTAATAAAATGATTTTTAATTGTCAGAAAACGTTAACTAGCACGGAAAATCAAACCATTACACAGCAAAAACATAGCGTGGATCGACATTGATTAAAGGCCTGCATCATGGAATCTACTCTAATGCCGTAATCTTAAATAAAAATAAAGATAAAAATTGCTTCTTCACGCGGATGTGGCCGCCCTCGCTATTCTCTCCCAGGAAGGAAACACCAACTCCATCTTTATAAAGAGGTAGATGTTAGCGTAACAACAACTCCATCGTCTTCAACTGCTACAACCTAACCTTTCATCATCCTGATATCAATCTTCCTTCTTTAATAACTCTCATCTGTCTGTGCTTGCCTGCCAAGAGTTTCCTTCAAACATGAGTCAGAATCAGGCTACAGGTAATCCTTAATCTTAGGTTTTCTTCCAACATGATTGATTGTAGCTTTCTAAAGCTAGACTTGTGGAATAAAATAGCTTTAATGTCCAGATAGTTTAGTGCTAATTAGTACAAACCTCCATCTTCTTTGCTTTCCTGTCTCAAAATTCTTGAGCTCTTGACAAATCTTAGCCAAGTCTTTCACTAGAAACGACTTAGTGTTGGGGTGTTATCATCTTATCAAGCCATGTTAAATTTTTTAACTAGGATCAAACCCAAATTCTTTTCTTACACCCACTATTGGCTTGCGTTATAGTTGAATTAAAAATTCAATTATGTTTCTAATTTGATGTTTCATCGTGTTACAAGTTTCAATCCTTGTTTAATCTCATCTTGAAATGGCAATCTGTTTTTTTTTTTGTTATTGGATTATATAATGCTAATTGAGATTTTAAAAAAATAAATTGAATTGGCAGTGGCATATCCTCCTCCACCAGCATCAACTGGTCCTAGTGCATATTCAGCCCCACCACCAGCTGGCTATCCAACCATGGATGGCCAAACCTACCAGCAAGATCCTATTCCTGTGGAGACCAGATCCAGGGGTGATGGCTTCTGGAAAGGATGGTAAGCCCACTAATCATTTTTTAATCTCTAGTGGGATTAGTCAATGTAATTATTCGTGTGCTGTTGAATGAATTGTATATTGTAATGTAGCCAAACAAATATCTAATGTTAAATGATAGTTATAATGCTTTCTTATTCGTATCTGATTCAAGATACAGGTCGCAAGGTGCATGGCAGGTCAGCAAGTTAATCAATTTTTTTACATAAATTCCTAAATCCTAGTATATCAGCGAGTCACATGATTGACTCACTGGGTCAAACCAGGCTTTACATGGAAGAAGAAGAAGAATTAAATATGTGGATACTTTTGCGTGTATATAATCATGCTTTTCTTTATGGTTATGATCATGTGAATATTCTAATTTCTTTCTCTTCCTTTATTTTGCAGTTGTGCTGCCTTGTGTTGCTGTTGTGTCTTGGACGCTTGCTTCTGAGGATTGATGGAGTTTCCTGCACCATTGATGCTTTATTAGTGTTTTGTTCCTTGCATATATGCTTCTCGGGGTTTTTATTGTAATAGAATGTGACCATGTGATGTGGCTTGATGATTTCTTGGACCATTGTAATAAATTATTTTTTCATATAGTTGCATGTTTTTTTCTAATGTCATTAATTTGGGTATAGAATATTTGCCCCTCACCGGCTGCTGCTAGACTCGGTCCATGCAGCTCGTCGCATATGCTGCACGAAAACCATTCAACTCTCTTAAGCTTCATGCTGGTTTCTAGGACCAAAGCTGAAGTCTTTTCTGCTGCACTGCTTCCGACAGCCACGAGTCTCCTGCCTGGTGGGGTGCCGAAATCCTTGCCATTTGCCTTATGCAAACATTATTGTATCTGTTGGATTTGATAAATTTGTTTGCCCTGTGAGCAATCTGTTTCCTTTTCTGATTGTCTTTGTGATTGTTACTGCCTGAACTTCACTTTGTAGCATAATACGTTCTCTGGACAGTTTTTGATCTGTGCACCTGACATTATGCACAAACTACCCCCTCTTTTTGGCACTGAATTACTTGTTACTCCTAGCAGTTTGGTTTTCTATCCGTGCACGCAAAATTATGCACAAACTAACCCCTCTTTTTGGTACTAAATTTCAATTAAATCCCCACCTAATTGATTGAATTGATGATAATATCTTCGAGGAACAACATGTTGAATCTATCTTCTTCTCTCCCTGTCTTGGATGAACACTACTCTCTCTCTCTCTCTCAACGTAATTAATAGAGGTGTTAAAACTAATACATTTTTAATATTTATATTATCTCATCCAAATTAATTCGTAAAAATTTCATAATATTTATATTATGAATAACAATAAATTAAAAAATTTAATAAATATATATCACAGATCATATGTCAATTAAAATATTTAAAACTTGCTTAATTCAACCTAATTTATATAACTCAATATAAATATCTTTAATTTTTCTAATAAATAATATATTTTTTTTCATTATCTTATCTTTATCACCTTCGTACTCATAATCACCTCTTATTCTCTTAGTAAGTATTTGACTTGGAGACGTGGTAGTTTTTTTTCAAAAATACAATATCTTTTAAACATAAATCACATTTTTAAAAACTATAAATACATTATCTTTACTAAAAAAACACAAAAGTTACCTTTTATTCAAACATCATTTTAATATCTTTTCCTTCTCTCTCTCTTTTTTTTTTATTTTCACATGAATTATAGATGTTTTTTTTTTAAAATTTAATATGACAATGTATTTTACAATTCTGTTTTTTCTATTTGGTAACCAAAAGAAGCAAATGAAAATTTCAAGTATCCAAATTGAACTTCTATTTTTTTTAGTTAAATCACATATCTGGAAGTGTTTTATGGTCTTTTCCTGCTGGTCTGTTTTTGTATCATATTGAACCATATTTATTTGATAAAATACTTTATTATGATTTTTTATGTAGAAATTATAATAGTTTTTATATTTTCCATAATATATATATTATAGAAGTATTATCTAATTTCAACGGTTGCAATCCAATATTGTTTTAGAAATATCATAGAATAAGATAATTAATATACCTAACTTGTGATATTTATAATATTCATAAAAATTTTAACCCAATTTGATATATCTAACCCATTTATGTTTAAAAAAAAAATTGGACTGGTCATGTATATTTTATAAAACATAAAAAATGTAAGTTAGATATAATAATAGATTAAACCACGATATCCGTATATCGGTAAACAACTCTAATAATTGATTGATCCCAAAATTTTGGTCTTGATTTTGTACTAAGACGTCCAGTAATTTATGTGCCGGCCTAACCTAACAGGCAAGAAAAACTAAATAAAGCCCGGCCCATTGAATTATAAAAACGCCCACATCCACATACAGCGAGAGCTAGGGTTTCCATTTCCTTATAACCACGCTTAACGCCCCCCTCCCCAACTCTAGGGTTCAGAACAGCGTGAAGGAGAGGGAGAGAAAACCCTAAGCCGCCGCTACAATGGTGAAGTTTCTCAAGCCCAACAAGGCCGTCATAATCCTCCAAGGCCGCTATGCAGGTCGCAAAGCAGTGATCGTGAAGCACTTCGATGACGGAACAAGAGACCGTCCATATGGGCACTGTTTAGTGGCAGGAATCAAGAAGTACCCAAGCAAGGTTATAAAGAAGGATTCAACCAAGAAAACAGCAAAGAAATCGAGGGTCAAGTGTTTTATCAAGCTTGTCAACTACCAACATCTGATGCCGACAAGGTATACCTTGGATGTGGATTTGAAGGATGTTGTCACTGCAGATAGTTTGACTACAAAGGATAAGAAAGTTACTGCTTGCAAGGATACAAAGGCAAGGTTCGAGGAGCGTTTTAAGACTGGAAAGAACCGTTGGTTTTTTACCAAGCTGAGGTTTTGAAGTATGCAAAATGGTGTCGGTTTTGAGGTTTTTGTTTTAGGTTTAATGTTTTATTTCGAGACATTAAGAAGTACTGTTAAGGTTATGTTGTGTCTTATGGAACTAATTTGGATCTGTTTGGATTTAGTTGTTTTCGGGATTACTAATATATATCGCAATTTTAAATGCTGGTGTTTTTATAATTTCTTTATGTGATGATTTTTTTAGTGGTAGCATTGTGGGTTTTATTTGATTTGCTCACATGATGCTTTGTTTTTATTTTATTGTATTTTTAGGAATGTATTGGTTCAGTGTTTGATTCGTCTCGGCTTCCATGAAATGGAAATACCCTAGCTGTAATTTTAAAGGTGTTGTTTTAGGGTTGCTCTGATTTTTTGTTTATGATGTGTTACTGAAATTAGATGTCGTGATCTTCTATTTAACTGTGGATTTATGAAATTGTTCAATTGTGAGCTATTGGTAGTGTTTGCTAGTATTGGGTATTGATTTGTTTGATGGCTTTTTATTGACTTTTAAAACTTAAATTAATGTGTTGATAGTTAAGTTTAAGGATTTTGAGTTTAATTTTATTATTAAATGATTTGAAATTGTGAGTTTTTAGGTTTCTCTTACAGAGTATTATCATTGCATTTAAATTGATTGTTTGAGAGTTGCTGTCCTGCTATATTGGGGAGTTAGGGAGTTTTATGTTATGAATGCAATGGAAAATTTTGGAGATCATTTTGCTAGCCCTTACCCATACCCTTTATACACTTTCATTTTTAGATATGCTGATAGGGTTTTTTTGCAATTTCCTGTTTGGATTTTGTTAGACAAGTGTGCTGTAGTTGGGGAAGTGACCCATTGGGGTTGATTTGATCAGTTTGGTTTGATGTTTGGATTTATGGTGTTTATTGAAGACTAGTTATACTGATGTTACGAATGATCATGTACAACAAGCTTGTTTCTGGTTTATCATCTGTGCAGTTAAATCAGTTTTTTGTCATTCTCTATCCAATGTTCAACTCCTATTTGATGTTTTTACTTGATAGGCTGAATAAGGGGTGGTGGTGATATAATAGGTTCAACTTAGGAGGTGGAAGCCTAAAAAATAAGTCTTATGCGGCAAAAGTTTTGCGATAGAGCATAATATGGTCACACTGGTGAGTTTGATTTCATTTTTGGCTGCTGAATGATTTTTTCAAGTTCAGTAGTTGGATCTGGTGGTTATGTGGTGGTTTGCAAACCGACTTGAACAGCCTTAATGAGTATCTTTCTGTCTTTTGCTCATTCCTTTTTCTTTATTCAACAATGGATTTTGATGCGCCTTTTTAAATGTGATTGTGTCAAGCTCCCTGGTTTATTTTTAAATAAACAAGTTGTTCTGGCCCTTTCATTTTTATATTTGTTACATGGATCTTGGATGCTTTTGATTTGTAAAATTAGAATCAGAGGATTCTAGGTGTTTATGCTCCTTGGAAACTGTGGTTTACCCTAGCTAGTTCGTGTGAGCTGTCTGATTGCTTCTGTTGGTGTTGAGATCCCCAAAGATATGTTATAGACATCCAAATTTGGTTGCTCTGTGATGGCTTCAGTGAAATAAGATTCGGAGGCTGTCTTTAAAGGAAGATGTATGGTTTGAAGGTTGTTCTGAGCGTGACTTTGCTGATTCCCCCTAGTTTTGGAGTTTTTCTTCCCCCCATGTTTGAGTTTGAGTTTGGAGCTGAATGCTTTTTTACCTAAGCAAGGAGGCCGTGGGCTATCTTGAAAAGCG
>NW_011500064.1:26055-156940 GCF_000495115.2 Populus euphratica
GCAGGAATGAGCAAACCCCTTGCCATCCCCAGTTTCAGGTCAGTGCAGTTCTGGGGGGTAGGTTAACTGCTCTCATGGTTTCGAGTTCAGAGACTCGTCAATTTCTGCTGCTGGACCAAGTTGAATGGCCAATGGAGTTGAAGGGGGATGCATCTTGTTCTTGTTTTGGAACCTGACTTGTTGACTGTTGATTGGAGGAAGCCTGATAAAACTAGTGTTCTTCATTTAACTAAAAAAAAAAAAAAAGCGGTTGGGGTAGCGAATTCTAGATAAAATGTAATTATATTTTTGCTTTTTTTAAAAAAAATCATCAGGTAGCTCTTGGGACAATAATGTAATTTCATAAGAACCAATGGTATCATCATATTGATTTGAGGGCAATATAATCTTTTTATATTGGGGGTATTTTTAGAGTATAGTATAGTGATTAGAATACTCTTTTTGTATTCTTAGAGCAGAATACCTTTAAAATCAAAATAAATCTACACGGAATTTAGGAGTTGTTTTGTCTTTTTTCCTTTACTGTGTTTTTTTTTAATAAACATTTTTATTATCATGATAACTTTTTTTCTTATCATTTTTTTTTAGTTATTTTATTAGGTAAAACAAGCTTTTTATTCGAATAAGTTGGATTTATAACTTGAAACGTGATTTTTTCTTACCTTCAGAAGCACGCTTACGGCCTCTTAATATTTTTATTTAAAGTTTAGATATTTTTCCGGCTCATGGCTTATCGAACGCCACAAGACTGGTGGTCCTCTATTCGCAATTGCCCAAGGGTCTTGTAGTAATGTCAACCTAGAAGGCGATTTGTGAACTGACAAATTAATTTTTTAACGCAACAATAATTTTTTTTTTGGAGCCTTTTGTAAAATTATAATTATTTTTAAATTTTATTGATTAATTTTAGATTTATTGAATATTAAAAATTATGGTTTTTTTTAATTGGATTACATTAAACTCATGATATAATTCATGAATTTGAAAAGTTAGTATGGATAATATTGGCTCTTTTTTTTTCTATATTATTTTTTTAATTTTATCATTATATGTGAAGTTGTTAATCATTTTTTTTCAGTTTTATTATTTTAGAATTATCTTTATCTCTTAATTTTGGTTTGTTCTTTCTAAAATTGATTTATTTATGTTTTGTTGTTCATCATTTTATTTTATTTTATGCATTTAGCTTTATAACCTTTCTCAACTTGTTTTTTAATGTGTTGTCCCATTTGAAAAAAAACGAGTTGCAGTATACTTGAGTTTGCTAGCATTTTTTTGTTTATTTTTTTATTAATTGATTTGTTTTTTTTAAATTAAACCTTCTTAGAAAACTAACTAGGCTTACTTGTTTTTTATACTTGTTTTTTGATTTATTATTATGATTTTCTGAATGAGTTGTGGATTTAACAAATATATCTTAGTTGATTTCAACTATTTTATTTTGTTTTTTCTCCTTTGCATTTCATTAGATTAGATTGAAATTTATATTTATTGTGTTTTTCTTTCTAATAAATACTTTTTTATCATAAATTTTTTTCTTACTTCAACCCATCTGATATGCTTATTTTTTTAATTATTTTATTAGGTAAAACAAGCTTGCTCAAATAAATCGTGCTTATAACTTGAATCAAGATTTTTTTTTTTTTTTACTTTTAAAAAACACACTTGCAGCATCTTAATATTTCTATTCAACGTTAATATTTTATTGGGGCCCATGGCATCTCGAAGGTCACAAGACTAGTGGTCCTTTATTCCGCAACTGTCTGAGGGTCTTGTTGTCATGTCAACTTAGAATGCGATTTGTGAACTGACTGGTCGATTGTTCAGCTCCCCCGGTTGCCTAGGCTTGCGGATTTTGAGGATTGCCATTCGACAGCTTTTTAACATGAGTTTTTAATTATGTTTATTTAAAAATATATTAAAATAATATTTTTTTATTTTTCAAAATTAATTTTCATTTTTACATATCAAAATAATTTAAAAATATCAAAAAAAATATAAATTTAAAATATAAAATAAAATTTCAGTTTTTTAAAGATATTTTTAAAACATAAAAACAAACAACTCAAATCTTTTAAAATCCATTAAGGTTACCGTAAGTGGTAATCACTAGGCTGAAGATATAGAGAGGTTTTGTATAATTTGTGCTTTTTATGACCCATTAGAAAGATCAAGGAATTGGTGTCACCTTGCGCTAAGCTATAAAAGAGTAGTTATGAAAATTCAAAGAACTCGTAAATACTAGGTATTTATAAATATCAAGAAAATTTTGATATTTATATGAAAATACTAGGTATATATTTTTTGCTCATAGTCTTTTGTTTAGACAAAAAGAAACTTAAAGGGACACCTCTTGAGAATGAGAAATGAGGACATATGAATAAAGTAAGCTAATGTTGTCATTTGTTTATAACTTTTATAGATAATACTAGTTCATAGATTTGTGTTATATTGCGGTTCGGATGAAAAAAGTATACAATGTAATAAAAATATTTAGAATATAAAAAATTATTGTTATTAAATTTAGTTTAAGATGTTAATCTTAAAATTACTTAACCTAATTTATTATCTAATCCGAGTTTAAAATTAAATAATATAATAATTATTTTAAAGTGAACAAACTCTATTTAGTAAGTTTAGAGGTAATTTAGATCGGTAAAAAACATGTTTTAACTTTAAAAATAATAATTCAAGATGATTTTTTAATATTGAGATGTTGATGTATTTGACCGACTTGAGCTTTTGTAGCTTAACTTGCTAATTTTACAATACAGGTTGTGGATTCAATTGAATTTAAAATTTTATTTTTTAAATTTATTTTTACTTAATTATACAATAATAAAAAAACACTCGCACACTAAATACAAATTAAATGTCAAAATATTTGTTTAAGATTACAATAACTTTTTAAAAAATACACTAAAATAATTTATGAAGATAAATTTAAAATCAAACAAATATTTTAAAATAAAATTAAAAAAAAATAAAAAAATAATAGAAAAAAAATCAATCTTATTCATGTTTATAAAAGCTGTTAAGGATGCGAGTTGACACCTAACTTTTTTAGATGTATCAAGCAACCTTATACCTATTTTACGAGGGGATAGGTTAATTTTTAATGCAATAGAAGAAAATAATTGAATTAAAATGTTTAATGTACCATAATATTTTTATTTTTTAAAAAATATATGCACCATCAAATAATTAAAAAAATATGTGAACTCATAAATAAATAAAAATTTATTATTTCTGATTAAATATTAAAATAAAAAAATATATATACACCGACATACAGATGCAATTAAATTATAAAAGAAAAAAATTTAAAAATAAACTATACTAATATTTTTGAAGCATAAAACTCAAAAAACTTGTAAAAAAGATAAATTTCTTTTTAAAAAACAAATAGTTTAGAAAACAAGGAGGAGGAAATTAATCAACACTTAAATAGAAAGACATAATATAAAGGTTAAAAAAAAAAGGGGCCAGGATCAAGTGTCCGGTCAATTATCAAAAAGCCAGCCCTTGCAAGCTTAGAAAGGTTTTTTTTTAAAGTTTGTTTATATATATATATATATATATATAGGTGACTAGTTGCCTATTTTGGATGATTTTTTAAGTCATTTTCAATGATTGAAAAATCAAAATTCAAGTATTGGGATTTTAAAAACTATTTTTAGTTTGATTCATCTAAAAATATCTCAAAATATTATAATAACCTTGATAATTATATTTTTAATCACAATACACTCTACAATCACTTTTTAAAAATAAAAATCAATATATATATTTGCAAAGATACCGTATGAACCTTTTATTGGCATGATT
This sequence comes from Populus euphratica, assembly GCF_000495115.2. NCBI lineage: Eukaryota > Viridiplantae > Streptophyta > Magnoliopsida > Malpighiales > Salicaceae > Populus > Populus euphratica. Next base: position 29,884 of record NW_011500064.1, read on the forward strand.
ACGGAGAAACACCACATCCTCTTGAAAGGAGAATCTAACGACTGAAATATTGATTTTTTTGTGTGGTTAAAATATGATTATTCAAGCATGTTCCCTGTTCTCAATATTTCCCAAAAACTCTCTCTCTCTAGTCTCTACTGTCAACACACTGTGAGTGACAAAAACATGACAAAAATGAAAAAGTTACTTTGCAGTGCCGTAGAATATGAATCATAGATTTGGTTTGGCTACGCAGTGCAGACTGTGTATCACTGTATCGTATGAAAAAGCTTCCTCTTTCATGCAAAACGCAGTCTGCACAGCAGGAGCAACGTGAAGCCGAACAGGCTTGCTGCTCGTGGGGGAGATGCTCTAGCAACGTTCCTTTAATCTTCTATTGATTTTATATATATTTGCTGAGATATATATGCTTCTTCGCACCTATCTCATTCCCAGGTGGGGTTCATAAATTATGGTTGTTTTCATTTTGGTGCCAGCGGGTATAATTTCTCCTTATACTAAATAATGCCCAGAGGTGCCCAGATAATATTTATCAATGGTCGTTTTCTCTGATCAGTAAAAACAGAAACCCTAACAATTGAGAATAAATACTGGGTTTTAGATTTTTGCTCTTACAACTGATAATTCTAGTTCATCGGCCTGGTTAAACTCAAGTAGGGCTTGTACTTTGCCTGACATGATGCTTTCATTCTGAACCACGACAGAACACAGCACCACTTGATGGCCTTGGAGCCACGAGGCCATGGCCTGCTCTCCTTTCTTTTTCCTCTATATTTTTTTTTTCCAAAAGTGGAATCAATTATATTTTTTCTTGTTTTCTTCCCTCTTTTGAAATCATTGTTGTGGTTAGAAAATTAAATTAAAAAACTCAGTGTTTTTTAAATGCATACATGTGAGCTGGTGGCCAAGACCACTCCATGCCGGTTGGATGGAGATAGATTTTTTTAGGTTAAAAGGTTTTGTTTTTATATTTTAAAAATATTTTTAAAAAAAACTAATTTAAATATTTTTATTTTAAATTAAAATTTTTTATATTTTTATATTATTTTAATATACTAATATCAAAATTAAATTTTAAAAAATAAATAAAAATTATTTTAATATATTTTTAAATAAAAATTATTTTAAAAAACAACTAATATTATAATATCAAATATATTTTAAAACAATACTGCTAGCCATAAAATTTATACTTAAATGAAAAAATATATGCCTATTTAAAAACCATTCAAACTATAATTAACAGTACTTATATATATATATATATATAAGACAAAAGGTTAGTAATTACAACTTAAAATAATTACATTTCGTTAGTGATTTTAGGTAGAAATAACATACACAAAGTGTTATTTAAAAAAAAATAAAATGCATTTGATATTATAATAATAATAAAAAATTTTCACGTAAAATATATTAAAATAATTTTTTTATATTCTTTTTTATCTCTAAGCATAACAAGTCTATAAAAAATATATTGATTTAATATTTTTTTCAAGTTAAATATATTTTTAAAAGATATTTGAAAGTAAAACAAATATTTTTTTAGTTATAGTCTATCTGAGAATGTGATAGATATTATTTTTTAAATTAATTTTTGCTTGAAAATACATAAATGTATGTGTGTGTGTATATATATATATATATTAATTTTTGATATCATTATATCAAACCAATAAAAAACACTAAAAAAACTATTAATTTAATTTTGAAAATTTTTTAAAAGAATGGTTGAACCATAATACTAAACAATGCTTTAAATAGAAAAAAAATAATATAGAATAAACAATTTTAAATTAAATTTTTATTATTTTAAAAAATAAAAAATATTTTTTCTATTTTTGATACAATTGTATCAAACCAATAAAAAAAATAAAAAAAATAATTTAAAATATCTTCTCTATCCATATTATCTCAAACTCTTCGATTTCATTCTTTAATCTAAAACCATAATATCATCAACCTCAACATTACATGATTCATGTCTTTCAACATAAAGACAAACTTTCAACTCTTAATATTACCCAAAAAAATGATCCCAAGAATCCAATGACCTAACAATTAGCAGTTAATTATTCCTCTAATCTTATTTTAATTATGTTCGCAATCATTAAACTAATCCCATTTACTCAAAACCAAGACCGCCTACCGATAATATCAAAACAAATATTTCCCATGCCCCTTTTCTACGATAGAAGGACCATCAAACTTTCTCTTTTAAGTTTCCCTCATTTTCTTTCCTTCCAAACAGACCTTTCACAAAGTTCTTTTCTCTGACACAACTCTGCTTGGATTTGTCACTTTTTACTTAAAAGCTCTTTGCCTTTAAGAATCTTTCTCTCTCTCAAAAACCCACAAAAAATCTCCTCTTTTTTTCACTTTGATCATGCTTCAAAGCTTAATTCCCCAGTCTCCGATCAATTCTACAGACCCCAACAATTCTTCTTCCCCCTCCATGAAATCCAAGCGCGCCGCCGCCGACCTCACCGCCGGTGACTCCTCCGGTGAGGACCCTTCATCCAAACGGGTCAGTTACGAAAAGCCCGCCACGGAAATCGACCGCGGAGGAGACGACGGCGGTGAGGCAAGTGGGCTCCGGCTGCTCGGGCTTTTGCTGCAATGTGCGGAGTGTGTTGCGATGGATAATCTAAATGACGCGACGGACCTTTTGCCGGAGATAGCGGAGCTTTCGTCTCCGTTTGGATCGTCGCCGGAGAGAGTGGGAGCGTACTTTGCACATGCTTTGCAGGCGCGAGTGGTTGGTTCTTGCCTCGGTACGTACTCACCACTCGTGTCAAAATCAGTAACGCTAACTCAGTCGCAGAGATTGTTCAATGCTTTGCAGTCATATAATTCAATCAGCCCTCTGGTCAAATTCTCTCATTTCACAGCTAATCAAGCGATTTTCCAAGCTTTGGACGGTGAAGATCGTGTCCACGTTATCGATTTAGATATAATGCAAGGACTTCAATGGCCAGGATTGTTTCATATCTTAGCTTCTAGGCCTAAAAAGATTCGGTCCATGAGAATTACCGGGTTTGGATCTTCATCGGAGTTGCTTGAGTCAACCGGGAGGCGACTCGCCGATTTCGCGAGCTCACTCGGGCTCCCCTTTGAGTTTCACCCTTTAGAGGGTAAGATTGGGAATGTGACAGATTTAAGTCAGCTCGGGGTAAGGCCGAGAGAGGCTATTGTGGTACATTGGATGCATCATTGTTTGTATGATGTAACAGGTAGTGATTTAGGGACGTTGAAGTTGTTGACTTTGTTGAGGCCCAAATTGATCACGACCGTTGAACAAGATTTAAGTCACGGGGGGAGTTTTTTAGGGAGGTTCGTAGAGGCATTGCATTATTATAGTGCCTTGTTTGATGCACTTGGGGATGGATTAGGTGTGGACAGCGTAGAGAGGCATATGGTGGAGCAGCAATTGTTTGGGTGTGAGATTAGGAATATTGTTGCTGTTGGTGGACCTAAGAGGACCGGTGAGGTTAAGGTTGAGAGATGGGGTGATGAATTGAGACGGGTCGGGTTTGAACCCGTTTCGCTCGGCGGTAGCCCGGCTGCTCAAGCTAGTTTGTTGCTTGGGATGTTTCCATGGAAAGGGTACACTTTGGTTGAGGAAAACGGGTCCTTGAAATTGGGGTGGAAGGACTTGTCCTTGTTGACTGCCTCTGCGTGGCAGCCGTCGGATTGAATTATGGATAATGGGTTTGATCGGAGTCAAAGGCCGCACCAAAATGGGAAATCTGTGTTGATGATGATGGCATTGGATCAATGGTAATGGGGTGATTTTATGATGATGGCATTGGATCAATGGTAATGGGGTGATTTTATGTTTTGTAATAATGGACAAGAAGTTTTCCGCTCCCTTGTGAGACAGCCTTAATTTATTCAGGGAGGTTTTCGAAGATTTAGATGGTCAATTGAAGTTCAAATGTTCACTTTGTTGTAATTCTTTGAAGAGAAAGAGAGTAGTTCTCTATTTTTAATCCAAAGTAGCATCAGTTTTGAAGAAAAAGTTTCTTCAGAAAGGTGAGAAGAAAAGAAAGGAAGATAGTTCCAATTAGCTTGGAGGTAGTTCATCAAACTTGTAAATGTTGATTTCAAGTTTTTATTTTTTTAAAAAAATAATTGCACTTGATTAATAATCCATTTGAATATTCGAGAATTGGGTCATTTGGTGTTTGATGATTGGGGCCTGGGAGGTTAGTGTTCGTGTCTTGGTTTATTTTATGGTTGTGGGGTTGCATGGAATTTAGGAGCAGACAGACGTGGGATTGTCTGTGATTCCAAACTAAAGTTCGGTCCATCTGTGAATAATTCACATCTTTTTATCCTCTGTCATGGCAGCTATTTTTGTTTGCCCCACTGCATCTTCTGCGTCTCATGAACAGAACTTCTAGTAACAGATCAAGGATGTGTGGATGTTTTTTTTAAAGTGAATGCTTCTCGTATATAAACTTTAGTCTCATTTTTGAACACCACAAGACGCAGATAAGTTCAAAACTAGTTCGAGTTCGAGTGGATGTGGGTGGTTCTAACTAGTCAAATGTGGACCTGCCTACGTTATCAGCTTTGTATTGATGTTTATGTGCCCATTTGACAGGATTAAATCAAGAAGAGGCCTGAGTTGTGAGGATAATTGTTCCGTAACTTTCGATTTGATCGATTTGATCGTTGAATCATATTAAAATCTTGCCACAGAACCCTATGGGTTGTTTGTGCGCGTCGGTGTTGTTTTTTTTTGCATCAGAGCATATAACAAATAGATTTGTTTCTTGTATTATTATTTCGGTTTAAACTTGATCTTGGTAGGATGTACTCAGAGTTGGGAAACAGCTTGAGAGTTGGGGGCTGGCAATTGAAAAAAAGACGTGTGTGGGATATGAATTCTGAGAGAGAGGTTTTGTTAGGGTTGAGAAAGTTGTGGGTGTGGTGAACAGAATTATATCCCAGGAAAGAAAAGGAAGAAACAATATACAAGACAAGAAACACAGCTAATGAGTGGTAAAGGCCAAGCAAATGAGTCCAACGCATGTGAAGCACCATAGGAATTGAAAGCAAAGCTTGTGATGCAAGATGGAGGCTACTTTCCATGGCGCCAGCAATCCTTTTGCTCAAATATGGACATACAGTGAATGTGGTGGCATTGACAGACATAATCTTTCCTTGTTAAGCAGCTACAATGGCTGCAAACTGTAATCAAGTAAAGTGGGTTAATGTCAGAGTGTTAAAAAAGAAGATAAACGACGACGATCTTCCCATACAAAAGTGCTTGCCATGGATTGTTGTTTTTCTTCTACTCAATTATCTGGGGGGTTGAAATTAGGCTGCAAGATTTTGAAGATTTGATTGATAGAGCGTGTCGACTACTGTACATGCCGTGATTCAGATTCTTGTTTTATAGTAGGTGACAGCCATGGGGATTGACAGTCCAGCTAGGAATTTACTTCTGTTCTAAAACGACCTTTCCTCCTCTTTTTCTTTTTCTTTTCCTTTTCCTTTTTACAATTTAGCCCCTCGTTTTTTTAACATTTCCATGCCCCTTTTTTATCTTTTTTTTTTTGACTTCTTAATTTCATTCACAGTTTCTCATAAAACAATCATCCGGATTATATATCTCATAAATTAGAATAATTTCTACTTAATTTAATTTTAAATTTAAACTTAATAAGAGTGGAAGGAGATTTATTTCTATTATTTTTTAAATTTTATTCATATACTTTCATTTTTATATATTGTTATGGTTATTTTTAGATAATCCAAGTTATTGTATTATAATAGAATAATTTTCACATAATTTAATTTTAAATATAAATTAAATAAAAAGTTGTCGTTCCATAAAAAATAATTTTAATTTTATTCTTAAATTTCTTTTACTTATCTACTAGAATAGAAAGTTTTTTTTGACCAACAAAGTTAATTAAATCTTATTAAAATAATTTTTATATAGTTTAATTTTAACTTTAGACTAAACAAATCATATGAGAAGATTTCAAGATTTATTTATTTATCTGAATTTAATAACAATCTAAATAATTCTTTATAGCTGAGACATTTTTTATTTTTTTTTTCCAATTCATATTATAACGCTAATAGGAGACCAATAAACAATAAAATTTTAGCTTCTTCCCCCACCACAATTGCTTTAAATGATTATACAAGGCAACCTGAAGTAACCATGTTTGCTTCCCGGGGGGATTGTTATGAATGCATTGAATCAAGTGAAGGAAGGAAGGTGAAATGTTTTATTATGACTAGAAAGGAATTAAATCTTAATGTGCAAAAAATTATTATTTTCTAAAGACACCAACTTAAAAAGAAAATAAAGAAAATAGTTAATGGAAATCTCATAAATAAATTTTTGAAATGAAATATTTGGAGTTTACTATATTTTCCTCCTAGATGATATGATTTTTTTTTTATATTACCTAGATATACTCACTCAAACTTCACTCAAATTTATGATTATGATTTATTATCATCTCGATTGATTAGTTTTCTTCACTAATAATATGATTGAATTATCATATTATAAATAAATAAATTATTTAAAAATTTTTAAGTCATTTTATATATTGATATTAAAAATTCAAGTTTAAAATTATTTTTTTTAAATTGTATCCCTATGTTTTACTTCAATTTGATAATTTAAAATTATTTTCTATATAGTTTTCTAAAAATCTCATTAAAGTCCTTTATTGTTTAATAACTAACAAGCATAAAATAAAAATAATTCGAAAGGAGGGTTAATGATTAACTTTCATTAGCTAATGATGGTTAAAAGGATATGCTCTCCTCAATCATCAGAACTCAAATCTTATGCTAAATAATAAAAAAATGAAATATCACGAAACCCGAGTCCAGATGAAATTTCTTGATCTAGTGAAAGTATAGCCATAAACCAGGGGCTATAATGAAATATATATAATTAATATTGAGAAATTCTAAATTATAAAGACTAAAGTAAAACATATTAAATTATCATAGGCTAAAATGTAGTTGACCCAAATGAAACTTCCACCCAAGCAATAGAAACAGAGAAAAAGCCAACCACTCTCTCTTTCATGCCTCCGCCAGAAAAAAACCTAACCGAGACATGACACAAAACCAGACCAAATTCTCGGTTCACCCGAAATTCTGATGATCAGCTGGTCTCCGTGAAAACCCATCAAGAATCTCCCTCACTACCTCTCCACAACCAGGTAGATCACCGGTGAAAACCCAGAGAACCAGTTGGGTCAAAACAACCGGTCCGACCAGAATTCACCCAGGTTTGTTTCTCTTACAGAGCAAAGCAAAGCTCTTTCCTTTCACTCGTGTTTTTTTTTTTTCCTTTGAATTATGTTTTTATGAACAAAAGCAGTAGAATTTAGTCCCTTTTTGTACCATTTAGTATTTGCAGACTTATTCTGGGATTTAGTCTTATAATGTAATAACATGATAAAAAATGGCTGACTTCCATGACTTTTGGGATTATAGTCAATGACATAAAAGCTATGAAATTTAACGTTGTACTAGCAGTGCAAGATGTTTGTCTTTATATGATGATTTTTTTAGGTATGGGATTTAAAGTCTCGAACTTTTGTCATCTGGGTAGTAGTTTTTCCTTGTGAAGTATAATGTGAAACTAGTTTAATTCACAGATCATCATTTAATGATTAAGGGTGTCTTACTTTCGTTCTGTTTTTGTGTCACATAGTAGGAATTGAGGTCCCGCTGACAGTTTTGGACAGCAAGGAGAAGGCAACATTGGTTGGTTTTGTTCAGGTTTGATCAGTTAGTTTTGTTTCCGTTGAAGAAAAGTTGATAGTGTTGATATAGGTGTTTAGTGATTTATCAAAGGGTTAATTTGGAAAAATGGAGGAGTTTCTGGAACCATCACCAATGACACGCCAAAAACAAGACCTGGCATGGAAACATTGTCAAATGTTTAAGGAAGGGAAAAAGACATACTTGAAGTGTATATATTGCGGTAAAATGTTTAAGGGTGGTGGGATTCATAGGCTTAAGGAGCATCTTGCTGGTCGCAAAGGTGGTGGGCCTATGTGCCGAAGTGTTCCACCTGATGTCCGGCTTTGGACGCAGCAGTACCTTGATGGTGTTATAGGGAAGCAGAACAGTCAGCAACTGAAGATTCGGGAAGAAGCAAGCATTGTTAATTTGCCTTCTAGTGAGGAAGGCATGCTTTCAAATCCCTTCGGTAATTTTGAAGGGACTCCAGGAACCCGGAGAAAAAAAGATGTGGGATGGAAGCATTGTGAAATGTTGAGAAATGAGAAACGGGTGCAGATTAAGTGTAATTACTGTGCCAAATTGTTTAAGGGCGGTGGCATTCATAGATTTAAGGAGCACCTTGCTGGTAGAAATAGTAGCGGTGTGCGTATTTGCACTCGAGTCCCATCCAGTGTCCGGATTTTGATGCAACAACATTTGAGTCCTATTGTAGCGTGGCAAAGAAAGAAACGGAAATTGAATCAAGAAAAATTACACAATGTTCATTCACTTCCTAGTGGTGAAGATTTAGACATATTTGCTGATCATAGTGATGAGGTGAACACCTCACCTGAAGCTGTTGCTGGCTGCAATTTAGCCGAAGTAAATTCAGATTTTTTACTAGATGAAGAAGGAACAAGCAATGAAAATTTGGGTAAAAGAAAGAGCAGAGGAGGCAAGACAACTTCAGCTATTGCTCTTGCAGCTGCACATGACGCTGATGCTTTAATGGGACCGGGTTTAGAAAAAGCAGATAATGCAATCCATGTGACAATGGGGCGGTTCTTGTATGATATAGGAGCTAGTTTAGATGCACTGGATTCAAGTTTTTTCCAGCCATTGATTGATGCAGTTTTTTCTGGACAGTCAGGGATTGCTGCACCCTCACATCAAGATTTTCGAGGTCGGATATTGAAGAGTCTGGTTGAAGAAGTAAATAGTGATATTGAACAGCAAAAGACAAGATGGGCGAAGACTGGTTGTTCTCTTTTGGTTGAAGAATTGGACTCAGGAAGTGGTATAACTTTGCTAAATTTTTTGGTGTATTGCTCTAAAGGAACAGTATTTTTAAAATCAGTGGATGCATCAAATCTTATATACTCAACAGATAGTCTGTATGAATTGCTTAAACAAATAGTGGAGGAAGTTGGAGCTGGAAACGTTTTGCAAGTTATTACCAATGGTGAAGAGCACTATGTCACTGCTGGGAAAAAATTAATGGATACTTTCCCTTCATTGTATTGGGCTCCCTGTGCAGCTCGTTGCATTGATCAGATACTGGAGGATTTTGGAAAACTTGAGTGGATTAATGCAGTGCTTGAACAGGCTAAATCTGTCACAAGATTTGTCTACAATAATAGTGCAGTGCTGAACCTGATGAGGAAGTTTACTTCTGGAAGTGACATTGTGCGACGGGGTGTAACACACTCTGCTACTAACTTCACTGCATTGAAACAAATGGCTGATTTCAAACTTAATTTGCAAACTATGGTAACCTCACAGGAGTGGATGGACTGCCCTTATTCAAAGCAACCTGGAGGATTATCAATGGTAGATGTTTTAAGTAATCGATCATTTTGGTCTTCATGCATCTCAATCATCCGTTTAACAAATCCGCTCATGCAAGTTTTGGAAATAGTTAGCAGTGAAAAGAGGGCTGCTATGGGATATGTTTTTTCAGGAATATACAGAGCCAAAGAATCCATTAAGAGAGAACTTGTCAAGAGAGAGGATTATATGGTTTACTGGAATATTTTAGATCATAGGTGGGAACAACAATGGCAAACTCCTCTTCATGCTGCGGGCTTCTTCCTTAACCCCAAGTTCTTTTATAGCATTGAAGAAGATATACGCAATAAAATCTTGTCTAGGATGTTTGATTGCATTGAGAGATTGGTTCCTGGTACTGAAGTCCAGGATAAGATTGTCAAAGAGTTAACGTTGTACAAGAATGCCGAAGGAGACCTTGGGAGGAAGATGGCAATTAGAGCTAGAGATACTCTGCTTCCTGGTATGGTTACTTTCATTATATTTCGATTACTATTGCTGTTGCCATATAGTATTGAGAGCCATACAGTGTTCAGATTCTCTGCTTTCTTGCAAGAGCTTTCAAATGATAATAGTTTGCTTGATAATAAACCTACTTGCTTAGCTTAATTGTTCCTTTTTGGGGCTCCTTCTCTGAAGAGCTTTCTCACCTTGATTCCTTGAATGGTCTTGCTCAGCTGGCTGGTTTCAACTACCTTTAGCTCTCTGTTTACTTTAATTCTCAATGTTGCAATGTTAAAATCAGGAGGTTATGATTGAACAGAGACAGAGAGAGAGGACATAAGCTACCTTGTTCTACCTTAGTGAAATAGAAGCATGCTAAACTCGGCAAATCCAGAAAGGAAGCCCTGCCTTTCATTGCGAACTGTAGGCTTTTACTTCCAGACATCTGCCCCTCAAAAAATAAAGGGAAGTTAATTAAAAGACCAGACTCTAGCTTGGTTACCTTCTTGAAAAAGGGATTGCTAGGAAAAGATTAGCCAATGGACTGCCTGTCAAATGAACTTGCCAAAAAGAAACCTGCTTTTGACCATCTTGGTATAAAAATAAAGAAGGCGTAAATGCTGCCCCAAATACTTGGCATATATACACAGCAAGAATGTGTATGCAACGCTTAAGGAAACCTTTGAGAAAGTATTATAAACATAAGTTTCAAATCATTGTCAAACTCAATTCATATTGTCAAATATCATAGGAAATTTAGGGATATCAATGGTACTCAACTCATGCCTTTTTGGCATGTTTCTGAAGTTGCTATTGTGCTATACCTGTTTGACATAATGCATCATGTAGTGTTATATTTATTTTTTGCAATTTCCTTGCACGTACAAGAATTGTGTTCCCTTGCATATGCAAGAATTGCATTTTTCCTAGCCATTCTTTGCGATTTCCATGCATGTATTAGAATTACATCTTTCTGTCCTATTGCTAGAATAATTTTTTTTTCATCAATTTTATGTAGAACTGATTTCTAGATATACCTCCTCATTGTAGCTGATTGGTGGTCTGCCTATGGGGGAGCCTGCCCCAATTTGGCTCGTTTAGCTATACGTATTCTCAGCCAAACCTGCAGTTCAATTGGGTGTAGCCATAATCATATTCACTTTGAGAAGGTGTATCGCACAAGAAACTGCCTACAGCGCCAACGGCTAAGTGATCTTGTCTTTGTTCAGTACAACCTGCGTCTTAGACAGATGTAAGTAAAACCAATGATTATGTTTATAGTTGGTATTGGACAATCACAGAGGAACGTGATCTTGTTCTTTTGCTAACCATCTTTATTCCAGGGTTGATGGAAACAGAAAACAGATTCCTGAGGACCCCATATCGTTTGACAATATCAGTATTATTGAAGACTGGATCACACAAAATGATATTTCCCTAGAAGACTATGGAAGTTCAGATTGGATGTCGCTTGTTCCACCATCTGTTAATACGATGCCATTGGTACCATCAACTGATGAAAGTGAAGATGTTGCTACTGGTAATTGCTGTTGCTATACTTGAGAATGTCAGAAAACAACTCTTTTTCTTAATGAAACTAAATGCATTGGTCTGTTCGCAGGGTTTGATGATTTTGAGATCTTTAATGGACTGAAGGAAGTTTAAGATGTGAAATGAAGATGATATCGCAGGCCACTTGAGCTTCATCCAAATATCCATGGAGAGTTAATATTGATTACTGGATGTTTTACACCATGCTCACATTGGAGAAAGGTATTGCAAGATAGTTATATTTGGCGCTATAACCAGGAGCTAGTTTAGGGGGGCAGTGACTCCAATCAAGTATGACACTAGTGTTTTTCCATTTGGACCTTCTTTAATACGACATGGTTGAATACTAGAAGTGTTTCATCTGTTTTGGAGTTCAAGTAAAAAATATCCGTTTACTCATCCAAATCTGCAGAACGCAGAACAAAACCCACATATGCAGTGACAATATAGCTTCCTTTCATGGGAATCATGATCATTTTCTTCTCATGGTTTTAAGTTGATGCACCTTAAACCCGTGTGACCTTGGGAAGAATTAATCAAAATATATTGCTGAGTAGAAATGCATTTTTGGAGATCACAATGAGGTTTGATTGCTAGTTTTATGCTTTGATCATTTCCAAATCCACCTCAATACCGATAGATGTTAAATCCTTGGATGCCACTAAAAATTATGAACTGCAACCACAACAGCACAGAGAGCTTTGGGTCTTGAGGATGTATCTTCATAAAAATGCTGAACGGCAAGAGTTATCCTTGAAGGAAACACATGTGGTAATGTATTTTTAGCTAAGTTTTGATGGTACTGAAGCTCTGATTCAGTGACCGAATGGCTTGAGTCAATCTACTTCATAAAAGCAGAATGTGATGGTCACTAGAAGCCTGATTTCCATGTTTCAGCTTCATCACATGTTCAAAGTTTTCCCAGTTTCTTTGCTAACTCGATTGAGTATTTAATCAAGCATCCAGAAAGAGTGCTAGCTTTCATCACTCGATAGAGTACACAGAATTTCCAAATAAAAAGATCAAGGTCTTGCAATCCAATCAATAAACCAATTAATGCAAACTTGAATATTACATGAATTGAACACTTCTTTTGTCTAGCGCATTGAGGCAAGGGGCAATAATGAAAAACAAATTCCCTAACCGACGCTCAAAGACCTAAGCTAGAAAGCATACTAATACAGCTTCCAACCTCGTGTATCGACTGGTATGAAACAAGGAATTTAAAAAAAATAAAACAAAGGGCCAAAAAAACCTGAAACATAGAGCAAAACCGAAATCCAAAAAGCCGAAACTAATAACGCTTTCCAAGATACACGCCAATGATGATAGATACCAAGGCCACTCCCAGGATGATTTTCAAGGTCATGGCAGGCGAAACATCTGCAGTTTGAGTATGAGTCTGAGAAGAGGATGAGGCTTGTGCAGATGCAGCTTCCAACTTTTTCTTGCTCTTTCTTTTTGTGGGAGTGGAAATGGCTGCACCAATGTCTCTGGATTTAATCTCCAATCCATCTTTTTGTTCAGCCGGACTGCTTCCATCACCCTGCAATATATCTCAGTGTAAGCAACTGTTTGATTTTTACATTTAAATGACTAATATTAGCATTTCCTCTGACAACTTATTTCCCACGTAATTTCCTCGATTTATTTTTTGTTTTTTCAGTTTAAGGAACGGAAATATCATGGATTGTGGGAGATACAAACCAACCTTTTCTAATAATTTAGTGCCAGCCACTTGCAGTTTCTGTTCAAGTTCCTTCACTTGGTTCTCTAGATGTGACACTTCTTTGTTCTTAGCTTCAAGGTCTTCAAGGGATTTCTTCAGTGCTTCATCTTTTTCCAGCTGATTGTGAGAATCTGCTTCTTTCTGTTTGGTTAAACATTAAAGAAAACTGTCAGTGAAGTACTTCAAAAGTTCCTTGCAATAATTTTCCACTATATTAACACAACAGGAGGTTTATATGAACTTATAGTCAGAGAGATTATTATTCAGTATCCAGTAATAAACTTATGGAACATCAAAACCCTATTCTAGAACTTGTGCCTAATTCTTGAGACAATACCTGTTCCTTTAGTTGAGCTTCAGCTGCCGTCAATTGTTTCTTAAGTTCCTCAAGAGAAGTTTGCAATGCCAACTTCTCAGCAACCTCAGCCTTGAGACTTTCAATCTCAGATTTCAAGGCATCTTCATTCGCCTTCTGTCCCATCAGTTCTTCTTCAAGCTGGACGATCACTGATTGAAGTTCATTCTTTCCATTTTGATATGTTTCATTGAGGAGGTTGTTCTCTTCCATAACTGAAGATATCTGAAATTTGAAAACTTAGCAAGTTAGAAGACTATGGTCAAAATAATCGCCAAATAATTATTTAACAAGAAATGTAAAACCACAAATGATGATGCAAACCTGAGACTGTAGTTTCTGCCCTTCATCAGAGAGCTGCTGCCTCAAATCCTCAACGGCCTTCTTTGAAATGTGAAGCTGTTCAACTGTTTCATCCTTCTCAGAAAGGATTGCAGATAATTTTGCCTCCAAATCACCGAGTTTGGACTCATATGAGGCCAGCTCCTGAGTGAGCTTCAAATTCGCCTCAGCTAGCCCTCCACTCTCTTTTTCATAATGACTTGCCTTGGTTTGCAGTTCCTCTACAACGGTTTCCAGATGTTTAATTTTGAGGAGACTCTCTTCCAGCTCAACTTTACGAGATTCAGAAATTGCAGCTCCTTGACGAGCCAGTTCTTCGTTCAATTTTATATGCCCTTCAAGTGCATTTAGCTTCTCATTCAAATCCTTTGTTTCTGTATCCCTCAGAGCGAGGCTCTGAAAGGCCTCTTGTAGCTGCGCTTCAGCTTGCACCATTCGTGACTCAGTTGCAGAATGAAGTTCTATGGCTCTCGAGTGTTTGTCTGTTATTTCTGTGATAGTGCTCACATGCGAAACAAGTTGTTGAGATGTGGCTTCCTTCTCAGAAATGGCAGAGTTTAGCAATTCCTGAAGTTCATCGATCTTGCTTTTCAGCTGATTGTTTGTCTCAACTAAGAGTTCATTCTCTGAGAAGGAGTTGGAAACCTTAGTTTCTGCTTCCACAATATGACTTTTGAGTTCTTCATTTGAGGTTTCCAAAGTTGCCATTTTTAACACACACAGGTCCAATTCTTCCTTCAAAAGTGCAGACCTTCCAGTTGTTTCAGTTATCAGCTCTTCATAGGTCTTTACTTGGTCTTCAAGGGCATTCAGTTTCTCAAACAGGGATTTTGCCTCAGAATCCCTGTTAGTGAAGTTTGCTAATGCTTCTTGAAGTTCGATTTCGGAATCCCTTTTTAGGGTTTCGTGTAATGACTCGAGCTCTGACCTTCTTGTAGAGGCTTCCTCTAATAATTTTTCTTGTTGCTCAAGTTGCTCCTCTGCAGATTTGAGCTTCACCATTATATCACTTTCTTTCAATCCAGCAGCCTTTAGATCGTTTTCAATGCTTTCGAACCTCTCTTGCATCACGACTAGTTCATTACGCAACACTCCAATAAGATTCTCAGCTTCAGTCAGCTTCTCATTGGAACTGCTTGATGCCTCTTCTAACGTTTTCTTTTCATTTGTGAACAAATTCAGTAATTCTGTTAGCTCTTTCTCCTTCTCCCCAGCCATCTGCAGAGCAACTTCAAGGCTTGATGACTTGGCTTGATATGCCTCAATTTCAGATGCTAGTTCAGATATCCTGCCAGAGTATTTATTGGAATCTGCTTCTGCATCCATACATTTCTTTTCTAATGCACTGTTCTGCTCTTCAAGCTCCTTGATTCTGTATTTTTCTGCTTCAAGCAGCAACTCCAACTCATTCGCCTTTTTTCCAGCATCCTCTGCTTTGGAATGAGATGTCTGGAATGAATCTTCAAGTTCAATGCTGCGCTGGTGGTGCATATTTGCTCGGTCCTCGAGCTCAGCACATTTTTCTTCTGCAATTCTCAACTCTTCCTCAAGCTCTGAATTCCGAGACGATGAATGATTCAGGGAAGCTTCAAGATGGCTAATCTTTTCTTGGTATTCCTCCACCTGTCTACTCAACTGTTTCCTTTCTTCCTCTACCTCTTTCAATGCAGTGCTGAGTTCAGATATTTTCTCTGAGAATTCCCTCACCTCTCTCTCAGCATCACTGCTTTTCAGTTCAACCAAATTCAACTGTTGCTCAAGCTCCACATTCTTCTGCTCTGATGCAATAAAACGGGTCTCGAGCTCTCTCAGTTGTGACTTGGCCTCTTCTGCTGCTTCATTTGAAGCTTGGATTAAGTCCTCTAGCACCAGGTTTTTTTGAGAGGCAGTTGCTGCAGCAGCTCCAGATTCATTGTGGAGATCTTCAAGAGACTTCAACTTTTGTTCTAGCTCGGCAATGTTTGGCAAAGCTTGGGACAAAAGAGAATCTGCTTTACAGAAATTATCATCTGAAGTTTTCAGCTTTATCTCAAGTTCACTGCACATCTCTTTCATCTGTGCTGCATTACCAGTGAGATCCGCCATGGCTGCTTCTAGAGCTTCCTTTTCTTTCATTACTTTAGCCAATTCTTCCTGTACAGTTGAGACCTGTGCTTCATGGGTTTTCAACCCAACCTCAACTGATTCCCTTGTGTTGATTTCCTCCTGTAACTTCAGCTTGATCCCTTCCAACTCGGAAACCTTTGCTTGAAGATCTTCTTTTGTTGCAGTGAGCAAATCCTCAAGAGCTGAGACATCTTCCTTCACCTGAGATTCAGAGGCTTTCTTGAGGTCCAATTCCTGGGTTATTTCGATGATAAGAGCCTCCTTTGAAGAAAGTCTTTGCCCTATTTCCAGCAGCTGTGATTTTGAAGCAGCCAACTCTTCATTAGCTGCTGAAAGTTCTGCTGTAGTGCTCTTAAGTGCCTCTTCAACTTTCTGATTCTCTGAAACCTTCTCGTATAGGCCCTTGACCTCCTCCTGAAGAGAAGCCATCTGATCTTCCATTTCTTTTGCACTCTGTTTTGTCGCCTCAAGCAGCCTTTCAAATTCCAAGGCCCTCTGCGTTTCGGATTCAGCATGTGAACCACTTTCTTTGTGCAGCTCCTCGAACTTCTTAGCCTCACCAGAAGATACTTCCAGCTCATGTTCCAACTCTTTCATCTTCTTTCTCGAATTCTCGAGCTCAAGGGTGATGCCATCAAATGATTCCTTGACCTCAATCAATTCCTTATGCTTGGTTTCTTGTGCTTGTAGAGCTTCTTGCAAAGAGTTGAGCTGTGCACTGTATTTCTCCTCAGCTTCAATTATCTGCTCTTTCACTTTCTTGTGACTGATTTCAAGCTCCTCATACTTCTTTCCACTTTCATCCAACTTCTCATTGACCAGCAAGACCTCACCCTTCATCTGTGCATTCTCAGATTCAGAGTGCTTTAATGCTGCCGCTACTCTTTCCAATTCGATTTCAAGTTCCTTCATCTTCTCTTGCGCCTCCAGCAGTTCTCTGGCCGAACCACTTAAACTTCTTTCCACAACAGATGGCTTGTCAGACTCCACAACAGATGGCGCCTCAGCTGTATGAGAGCCATCCTTCACATCCAGCGATTCCTTCTCGACTTTGATGAATTCTCCATCAGTTTCATCCTCTTCTTTTTTTCCTTCCTTTTCTACTTGCGGCAAGTCTCCATTTGTTACCTTATGAAAAACAAAATTCATAGCAAATTAGCATTTCAGTAAGTTTCTGCAAAACAGGCTAATGTCAGTTGCATTAAGTTAATTAAGGCACTACCTTAATAGGATCAGCAACATCGGTGTCAACCTTCACAACTGGAACATCTGAACTGACTTGAGTCTCTCCTTCCATGTTAAACCAGCTTCACCTTGCTAAATTTTTCCTTCTGAAATTGCAACAAGCTGGCAAACTGTTAACAATGTCGGGGTTTCTCTCTCTCTCTCTCTCTCTCTCTCTCTATATATATATATATATATCACAGAACACATTATTTCATGATGCACATAGCACAAGCTCAAAAGACAAAGTGGTATTAAGAGATTTCATTTCACAAGCAACATGGTGTCTTAATGCATTGCAAGCATGTAGATTAGAATATTGATAATGCTGACCGGCTCAGAAGCCGGAGTGCTAAAGTAACACGATAGGACGTGTCACCTTCGTGTATCAAGGCAGTTCATATGCTCTCCTTACGGACATGTTTCTCATAGTGATACTGTAGCGCCAGAAGGATTGCATCAAGTACTTGTGCCCATCAAAAGTTACTATGTTCTTGCTGAGAAAATCATAGCCCTTCCTTTTTAAAAACCGGGCGCCGGTTGACAACGCCGGCATGACTGTGATTACACCCATGTTTCCAAATAAAAAATATAATATTTATAATTTTGGTTCGGAAACGTGGATGCAACCGCAGATCTGCGTGTTCGCATTTAGAAACAGGCACCGAATTCATGGACAAAATAAATAAAAGGAAAATGGGAAATCTTATGAAATGCCAAGTCAATTTCTGAGGTGGAACTAGCCAGACACAAGTGAACCACGTGGGCGACATGTCTTTGATTTGGACTTTGGAAGGTGTGCTGACAAAACCACCTGGCGTCGGAACCTAAATAGGGCACGGTACCCATCAAATCATGTCGTCATCATCCACGTAATCGAACAAAGTATTCAACAAAGAACTGAGAATTTCCAAGATGCCACAAGCATCAGGCTGTGCATGCCCCCACCAGAAAGGGCAGCAGACCCGACCGAAGGACCCGAGTTAACCCGATCTAAAAGAAGTTAGTGCTTATTTCTAAAATACACATCATCGAAAGATCATATCTAATCACACATAATATTATATAGTTTACATAGAAATATAAAAAATAAGATAATGTTCTTCTGAAAAATACAAAAGGCATCATCTGGATAGTTCTGTTTTCACCCTTTACTTTCCATTCAAAGGATACCTCTGGTCTAAAGCGCAAGCATCCATGGCGGAAAAACCAAGTGTTGAGACGAAGACATGACACCACAAAAGTAGCAATTTAAGGCATGGTATTTGTGGGTTCTGAAGTTGTGGTCCAATCTATGTAACATATCATCACACTTTCGTAATAATTTGTATTCCATGATGTTTATCCGAAGTAACATCGTAGAGTAGCCCCATGGGGCAATCCATATTATAAACTTTACTAAATTAACCTTATAAATAAATAAATAAATATAAATCTAGTATTAGACTAAAGATTTTACAATTGTACTTAGATCTATTCAAATATACTTTATTAGGACTCTATAACAAGATCCAAATTCCAGTTCATTAAGTATATGCTCCTCCTGATCTCCCATATAAGATCCAAAATAACCCTAGCTATTATTCTGATCTACTATCATGTGAAAATGTCATGCGAGACCCCACTATCTTTGTGGGCCCTAAGAATTTCTTTAAGGGCCAATACACCTAACACCCTTTCCATGATTGACCATTGAATCATGACCATCAATTGTGGAAAATGTTGAGATGGATCAATCAAGAAATTAAATGAAAAACTACCATCAAATCGCAGCAAATACAAAAATAGGGTTACATAATTTTTTTTTAAAAAAAAAGGATGCATAGTGGGTGGGATCCATCAAAGGTGGCATCCCATCTCCATCTCGCATCTCTTTTACTTATTTTTGTTTTGTTTTCCATTTTTTTAAAGCTAAAACCGTGTGACAGCTCAATTTAAACCCATTTTTATAGCCATGAAAATCATCAAGAACCTTTATACACGCACACAATTAAAGGACAATGGCTCCCGCCCAAGTTTCCATCATCCCTCGGAAGGAATCATCAAGAAAAATAAAGATTATATAATCAAATTATTATGCGTCATTTTAAAGAAATTATCTTGTAATTTATAATACATATAGATACGGAATATAATATAAATATGATCGGGTATGCTCGATAAATCCTGACCTCCTTGTCAATAGTTAGTATTCACTAATCAACTTTTTATTAAAATAAATAAATAAAAATTCAAGATCATAGGGTGACACAATAATGTAAAAGGACAAATCATACTATTTTTTTTTCTTTTTTACAAAAAGGGGCAACATCAACTGGAGACAAATGAGAGGTGGTTGCAAAATTATGATTTTTTTTTTAATTTTTTGATGGAGAGAAAAAATGAACTTTAAAAGACTGTTAATTTAGCATAATCTTCAATTTCTTTTTTACCTAAATTATTTTGCTTTCGTACCCTTCATTTACGTCTGCGTATAAAACAATCTAAAACAAATTCTATACGTTATTATAGATTGATCACAGAAAGATACTACAGAAACCAGTTTTAAAATCTCTACCTAACCCTTTAAATTAAAAAATAAAACAAATAAAATCAGATTTACTACCCCAAAAACAGAAAAAGAAATCTGAGAAACAGCAATATTTCCAATAAGCAAATCACTAATTACCATTTATATATTCATCCATTTCAAGTTTGAATACAAGTAAAGCATGATCATAAGGATGATCGAAATTAAAAAAAAAAACAGCCCAATAGTGTTCAAAACTTATTATATTTTAATTCTTTTCCTTTTTCAATCAACATAAGAAAATCACTAATTACCATTTCTTTATTCATCCATTTCAAGTTTGAATATAAGTAAAGTATGATCATAAGGATGATCGAAATTCAAAAAAAAAGAAAAAAGCCCAGGAGAGTGATCAAAGCTCATTCCACTTTAATTCTTTTCCTTTTTCAATCAATATATCCAATAAGCAAATCACTAATCACCATTTCTATCCATTTCAGTTTGAATAAAAATGATCATAAGGATGATCGAAATTCAAAGAAAAAAAAAACAGCGCAAGAGTGATCAAAGCTCATTATACATTAATTCTTTTCCTTTTTCAATCAATATTTCCAATAAGAAAATCACTAATTACCCTTTCTATACTCATCCATTTCAAGTTTGAATACAAGTAAGGTATGATCATAAGGACGATCGAATTTAAAAAAAAAAACAGCCCAAGATCGCAAAAAACAAATGAACGATAAACCACCACCATCAACATGACATAAAGATCACGAAGAGAATGATCAAGATAAAGCAACACACTTAACTGACGATTTCTTGAATAAAAAAACCAGCAGAAACAGAGAGCTACATAGCTAAAGAAAAAAGAGACAGAAGACAGTTTACCTGCGAGAAAATTCAACGTTCTATTGTTTCCTTAGCTTTTAAAAAATGTGTTTTTCTGTTTTTCAAGAAAAAACGAAAATCATAGAGAGAGCTATGGTGGAGGTGATGGAGGAGGAGAAATTTCTAGGAATGGAAAAGGTTTTCTGGTGTGAGAGGAAAGAAAGAGAGAATCTTTAAGTATATAAAGGAGAGAGGAAGAAGTGGAGTGGTTGGTGGGGCCAGTCCTTGCAGTTTTAACAGCCAATAGGACACTGGTTGGGTCGGAACGCTGCCGGTTTAGCTGCAGATTGAGTTTTAAAAATATTCTTAAATTGAAAATATATTTAATAATTTTTTTATATTTTTGACATTATTATTTTAAAATATAAAAAAATAAATTTAATAATTCTTTTCAATAAAAAACATATTAAAATAATATTTTTTATATCAACATATTAAAATTACAAAAAAAAAACTTAAAAACATCAATATGATATATCTTTTAGATATAATGTAGTTTAAAAAGCATTTTGAAAAGGAGATTTAATAGTAAAGCCAAACACTTTTAAAGAGAAATTAAATTTTTGACCTTCAATTTATATTGGGATGTCATAGGTATTTTTAATTTAGTTTCGACGTTAATAAAGATTAATCTTGAGAATCATATTAAATATTATTGTTATAAAAAAAATTATAGAAAAAAAAAATATAGCATTGTTAATGGATGCTAAAAGACCATAAATACTAGAATAATGAGATTCCAATGAAACTTTTTTTTTTTTTTAGCACCTAGAAAATGATAAGAGTAAGTGGTTATCCTACAAGATGGATAATCAAGCATCTATGTGCATTAATTACATCTATTTTTAGTTTTCTTCTTGATCAAGCAATCATTTTTTAGTTTAGAAGCAATGAACAATGTTACCATTATCATTGCAAATGATATTCAAACCATTTAAATATAATTAACTTTGGTACACTCAGACTCATTTTTAATATCTTACACGAATTTACATATTGATTCAAGAAGTGCATGTATTTGTGATTAATCAATCAATTTTATATAAAAAAAAATTACTCTCTTGGTTTTAGGCCATTCATAAATCAACAAGTCAAATCAAAATATTTTTTTGATATATTTTTAATAAATCAGTGTATACATATAAATATAGAAAAACTTGTGTATGAAGTAAGAAGTTTCTTTGATATCTTTGAGTTTTTAATGTGAAAATTGATTTTTTTAATAGGAAAAAGAGTGAATATGCATGATACCAAACGAATTTACATTTAAATATCTGATACCTTCTAAGTAAAAATAATTTCCTATTATATTCTTTAAAATTTGAATAATGCACAAAATAGGGGAACATACCAATTACAATGTATAAAATATTTCAACACATTAAGGCATTGTTTTCTCTGCTTCAAATTATTTTTTTGTATTTTTAATTCATTTTAATATGATGATATCAAAATAATTTTTAAAAAATAAAAAAAATATTATTTTAATATATTTTTAAATAAAAAATA
Source organism: Populus euphratica (assembly GCF_000495115.2). NCBI lineage: Eukaryota > Viridiplantae > Streptophyta > Magnoliopsida > Malpighiales > Salicaceae > Populus > Populus euphratica. The sequence goes on from NW_011500064.1 coordinate 52,090, forward strand.
ATTACAACCATAATTCTAAACAGACTCTAAATATATGTGATAAGCTTGACCATCAAATAACCTTGTTGTCCAATCAAAAACTTATAACTACTTATTATGAAAAAATACATTTTATAATTTCCATCCAAACTCATAAAATAACCTAATTTATTAAAAAAATATAATGAGATTCACAAAATTCATCTCATCAAAACCTGATTTATAGTTTATATTTTAATTATCAAAGAAAATATAACCTATTAATCATCAAGCTAATCTCTAATGTGTTTTGCCATGCCATGCAATGTCTAAAACATACCTTATAATCGTGTAATGAAAAAAATAAATTTGATGGGATTTAATTTATTTTCTTTCGGAAAATCCAAGATTTCCCTTTGTTTTTTTTCTCCCCCGCAACTAGGAGAAATTGATTGTCTTGGCATTACAAAATTGTAGACTACTAGGGGACAAAATTGGAAGGCAATTTTTTAGGTTAGAAATACAAAGGAGGTGCAGTTGGTCATTTAACAACAAAGAAAGATGCTTGGCTTTCGGTCTCAAGGTGGCAGCCCTACTCGACCGACCGCACCGCCCTTCTATGAGTAACGACGACCGTGTCTTTTCTTCGGCCGAACATGACACTCGCTATTTCCTTTTAAATATTAATAACTTCCATTTTATTCCTTCTTTCTTTCTTTCTATTTTTATTTTTTGGAGAGTTATTTTTATGCCTTAATTCCTTATTAACTAACTAGTTGGTGGACATGCACTATTGTTTTTTGTGATTGCATCTTCATCCCTAAATTCAAGTGATACAGGAGCAAGTTAAAACAACAGCAAATAAATAAATAAAGCTTACATGAATTATAATGAGTAAAACAGATTGTAGATGTGAACCCCGAGTTTATAAATTTTATTTTTTCTATAATAAAAATCCTCAAGCATCTACTCTTTAGGAGATTTATAAAATTTTAAACAGATAAAATCAAAAATACAAAAAAACATGAAATCCAGAAATAACAAGAAAAATAATAAAAACTATTAAAATCAGGGTTTCAAGGTTATATTTTAAAAATCTAAAAATCCAACAATCGGAGTAGTGATTTTATAAATATAAAAATTTGAACATAATCTAATAATTATATAAAAAATTATGATTTTTTAAAATTATTATTATAATTTAACAAAACTAGATCTCTTCTTGAAATTAAACCTGTTTTGCTGGTACATAAATATATCTATTAGGCTTTACATATAATCCATCTAAAATAAATTCTTATTTAGTTATAATAAATACATATCTGATTATTTAAAATTATTTATTATTCAACTACATCATCATGCTTTCATTCCCTAATCTCTCTGGTTAACATATGGGTTAACATATGGGACAACTCAGTTTTGGCCCTGCCAGAAGAAATAATCGTATGGGACTACTCTAGTGCTAAAAGAAGAAAATTTCTCAAAAATATACCATTTCAGATATGAAATAATTTGATATTCTTAGATTAGCTCTAACTCTCTCCTCTGAATGATCTTAAAAATACAAATCCATATCATGAGTTTAATATATTTAAAAGAGTTCAAAAAAAATTCTATGCTAACCTCAAGATCTGAATCCAAAAAATCAAGAAAGAGATATTTCTTTTAATCATGCATAGATTCATTATTTGAAGTTATAATAATAATAATAAAAAAAAAATTGATTTTGATTGATCAATAACCAAATTAGTCTCGTGCACGAAATTAGCTAACCAAAGTTTATTATGTTAAAACCAAAAAGAAAGGTACTATGAGTATCTATACCCTCTTCTTCTTCATTTGTGTGTGTGTGTGTGTGTGTGTGTATAGATGAGGGCTTCCTTGCGTTGTGTGGTAAAGAATTTAATATTGGACCTTGGAATTCTTGAAACAAAATCTGTCAAGTTGACAATGTTTGTGACAGAGACTTCCTTTCATCCACCATGTACCCATTTACATGACGCCCTAGCATGTTTAATGGTTTAATTCAATAGGTTTGTTTAATTGATATGTAAACTTCTGTCCTACTCAAGTTTAATTTCTCAACTTTAATGAGTCTTTCTTGTTTATATTGATACATCTATTACTGACATAGAACTTTTATAGTCGGAGGCCATCAAACAAATGAAATGAATGGTCATAATTATGCATGGTTTTCTTTTCACAGGATATTTAGTTGATAACTAGTTTCTCGCTTGTCTCTTCAAAATTTTTTTTTGATAAATAGTGATGAAAAAATCAATAAAAAAATATTTTTTTTTATAATTTTTTTTATGAAAATAACAATGAAAAAATTTCATTAATAATTACTATGTAAATAAAGACAGAATATATTTTATTGATAATTTCTAACATAATAGAGAAGATAAAAAAATAACAAAAATTTCTTTATAAATTTAACACACTAGTATTTTCTGATAGAATTGTAGATGAATATTTCATCAGTAAATTTAAATGAATTAAAACTTGGTAATTCTCTCTTCTCTCATTTCTTCTTTTTTCTACTAAAAAAAGAAACAACCCCCAATTTTCTTATGAATTTGACCACCTCAAACCGATGGTGTTGGCCTATATTTATCAATAGTTTTTGCATCACTTTATTGGTTCAATTTTTTATGAAGCTTCACTAAATCAAATAAGTAAATTTATCTATTTTTTTATAACTTATTTATATTTTAAGTTAATTTATTAATCTTTTTATATTATTTATAAATTTCTTGTATATTTAAATATTTTACAACTTTTTTCTAGAGAATCTAATTGTATTAATTTATAATTTATATGTTAAGATTTGCTTTAACTGAGGGTTGAACTCAAATTTTTTGGAATGTGAAAAAATAATATCTAGACCCTTATAAACTTTCAGCATTAACATTAAACTTGGTATTATAATTTAAACTTGAAAAATCTCGACTTGACTCCTTGCCTAGCTATGTTTTTAAATTAAAATCATATGAAAGTTATTTTGACATGATTTTGTTGATGGAGTAAATCTAAAAAAATAAAAAAAGTCAGGTTCACCCTAATTAAACCCGCAATCTTAATTATGGATTTCACTATGTTGAATTAGTTATTTTATTTTATTATATGATAAAAATATAAAAAATTAATTTATATAATTAACTCAATATTTAAATGATAAAATTCAATAAAAAATCAACTTTAAAAGATAAAATTAAAAACAAAAAAAATAAAAAAAAAAACCAAATGGCTAATAAAAAAGTCACAAGTCTATTAAAAAAAGCCTTGATATGTGAGCTTCAGGAAGACATCTGCGTGCTTGGGATAGTTTTTTTTTAAAAAAATTGATAAGAGTTTGTTTTATAAAAAAAAAATACATAAATAATAGGTTATTTATTATCTATGGGCAAAAATCAAATTTGATTTCATTGCGAATCAAACTCACAACATTAACATTGCTCTCATGCGTTAACCATAACTAAATGATTAAAATAAATAAATTAACTTGTTTTATTATTCATATAAATATTTAAACTAAATATCATGTACCAGATATCATTATAAAATAAAGCATCCAATTTTTTTTCTAGTAATTAACTTCTTGTAATAGTTGAAACTTAGAAAACAATGTTAAAATAAATTCAATTGATATCTAATTTAATGATTTTTTTAACATGTAATTAGTGGTCATTAAGACAATTTCTAACTAGAAATAGCTAAATAAGTAGAAGTCCGAAAGTTCTACAAGAAATTAACATGCCCCTTGAAAAATTGTTTCTAGTAGTTTTTTTTTTCATTATTATTAGTATCCTTTGTGCAAGAAGAGTTTGATACTCTATCTTTAATTTATTAATGGTGTAAAAATGCTGAATTTTCTGGTTAATTTCGCAACCGGTCAATCTTGAAACTTTCTTGGTCTTATACCGTTTGAACTATACAGTATATATATATATATATATAGGAAGAATATGTTCTGTTTTTTTTTTCATTTCTATTTGCAGAGTTTTTACTTAATTTCTTTGCGAGGACCCAACAAAAATGGCTAAACTGCTGCCTTTTTCTCTCTCACACGCTCGCGCACGTATATATTCAATTCATGATAAATAGATCTATAAAACAATGAAAGGGAGTGGTATTATAAACAAAACCAAACATTTTAAGAAATAACTAGCTTTTTGGCCGTGCTGCATCGCGAGCCGTTAATAATACAATTAAATATTTTAAGATATAACTATTTTTATGGTTAGCATGACGCTGCGAGAATTTTTTTTTTTCAACCTACAAAATTGTTATGACATTAAAAATTTTAGAATTTGATGTATAATAGCCAAAACATTTTTTGAAAATATTTAAATAATAATATATTAGACAATATATTTTTTTAAAAAAATAAATATTGAAATAACAATATATTAAATTAAAGTAGGCTAATTATGATTAACTTGTGAAATCGTGATGTGTGATCGTGATAAAACTATGAAAAATATATTGAAATAAATTAAAAAAATTAATTATAATGAATTAAATATCAAAGGCTGAAAGAAAAAAAATCAAATTAAAAAAAAGATAAAAAAGTGACCTGAGTGAATTTATATCGGTGATCGACACAACGTTACAAGCAATGTTATATTTTTTTTTTAATGTAAGAAGAAAAAAGTTAAGATAATGCTAGGATTTTTAAGAAGTAAAATAAATTCAAGAATAGTGTCATTGAGTTGATTGGGTTAAATATTTTTTTAATAATAAAAAAAGAACCCTTATTTAATAGTATACAAACCAAGTAAACCCAAGAGAATCTCGTAGACCCGACTTAATCTTTCAAAATTATAATCCATAAAATATAATATACAGACTTAATTAAGAAGCTTAGTTTTCAAAAGAAAATTAAGAAAAAAAACGATGTCAAATCTTGTTAACTTATTAAGTTCATTACCCATGTCATTTTACTAGAAGCATTAAATATAAAAAATTTTAAAACTTAATTTTTAACTAATTAAATGTTGAAGAATAAAATTAAAAAAAATTAATCACATAAAAGGATAAAGACAAATAGCAATTATAAGCTAAAAAAAGGTTTAAGCTCATTCGAGTCAACCCACCAAACCTATAGATTAGGTTATAAGATTAAATAACTTAATAGAAAAAAATAGATAAAAAACATAAACTTATTTTTTTAAAAAAAGCTATTGTTAGCTTAAAAAACTCATGACTTGGCCCATTTGACTGGAAACACTAAATATAAAAAAATCACAAGCTCAATTCTCAATAAACCAAATATTTAAGGTTAAAATAAAAACAAATCAATCATACAAAAAGATTCAAAAGATGAAAGAGTAATTAAAAGAAAAAAATACAATATTTTTAACCTACTAAATCCATGAGTTAGGTAATGAGATTAAGATAACTTGATATAAAAAGAAGAAAAAAAAAACCATAAAGCTTATTTTGTGAAAAAATCAACGTTTAGTAATGTGATTGAAAAATAAAATAAGTAAAAAAAATGATATTAACATGTGTTATCTTTTAAAAATCATGACCTAGTCCATCTAATTAGAAACACTAAACATAGAAAAATTACAAAGTTTAATTTTCAATAAATAAGATGTCAAATAAAAAATTAAAAAAAGAGAGAGATAATCAAGCAAAGGGATCTAAAAAAAAATAGAAATTAAAATTAAAAATAATAATAAAATAGATAATTTTGGTTTGAAGAGTTAAATTGAAAAGAAAAATTAAAAGAAAAAAAATAATTAAAAGAAAAAACTAGCAAAAGAATGAAGACTGAATTAAAGAAGAATAAAAAATTAAATATTTTTATCAATGAATTAAATTGAAGAAAGCTTAAAGTCTACAAAAAAGACAACAAAAAAATTAAGAAATAAAAAGAATCATGACCAAAATTAAAGAAATAAAAAATAATAAATTTATATTGAAGGATAAAATTAATTTGTTTTTGAAAAACTATAAAAAAATAAAAATAAAAATTATAAATCAAAATAATAAGTATCAGTATTTAATAATTAACATAATTTTTTTTTTAAAAAAATATTATCAGTTACAATCCACGAGTAACAACTAACATATGCATTTTTTTTTTTGAGAAAGAAGACATCATGAGAATACAATAACATGGTAGAAGGAAGTTTTTCATCAATAGAGTTAGCTGCATATAGCTAACGCATGCAAGCAGTGTTTTGTGTTTTTATATTTATCAAATTAAATATTTATACTAGAATTAAATAATTATTATAAAAAACCTTAATGAAATTATGCAAAATCCCCTGAAGACATACATTGAGAATTTGATGCCAAAGGCAATTGAGTTATTTCACTTGATTAGAAAAATAAAAAATGTCCATACGCCATTAGTAAGTGTTTTTTTTCTTCTTTCAAGGGTATTCATGTAATTTTATTATGCAAAAAAATTAGCGAAAAATCAAGCTACCCCTTAACACATATAGAATGATAAATGAAAAACGTGAAAATATTATTTTATCCTCCAAGACCAATTCAATTAATTTTCTTGTGAAGAGAAAAGTTATTATTTTATTATTATAATTCATAATAAATCAAGACGGGTGTACAATAATTTTCCTATATTTCTTAATTTTTTGTAATTGTTATAAATTGGAAAGAAGTGGTCGGAGCACAATTAGTTGAATATCCAACAAGTCTTTCGGTAAACCTACCCTTATATGGCCCTTTTACCAGCTAATTATGATATATAATTAGTTCAAGTAACATGGAGCATAGAAGAGGCTTACGAGAATACAGAAATACGAGGCAGGTTTACGTACATTGTTTCTTTTGGGTATATATATATATATATTCTCACGGCCGGCCGGCCTATTGCTTGACCGCTTTTTATGATCGGCTTGTTTTAACTCGCAAGTGCACGAGTGTGCGATGTAGCAATTAACTCGGTAAGATCGAGGTCATATCCACAGAGAGCTAGATCTGGAAATTAAGCTAAGTAACAAAAAAAAACTCAAGAGAAATTAAATTAACAATAACTTGGTTGAAAATAATTGATGGATTTGTTTTCAAAGATAAAAAAAATGTAAATAGATTTTAAATGACAAGAAAAGTAAGTCTTGGTCCAAATCAATTTTAATGGTGATGTATTGGTGATTTCTTCAACATATATAAGATAACTCAACCTAATCTCAACGATGGTGATATTAGATTGGAAGATATTACAATGAAGATTAGAAAGATGAAGATTGATTATTGCTTAAGAATGAACAAGTACTTTCATATTAAGTAAGACATTGAATCAAGCAATCTCTATACCAAAACTAAAGTTTGTGCATAAAAATTCAAGATTATAACATTACCTAAATGATTTCTAAAATTTCTTTACAATAATAAATCATTCATGAAGAAAATAAGAAGATAAACATTAAGATTCATTCATATCCTAAAGAACTCACCTCAATCACCATTATCCTTGATTTGGATCCAAGAAAGAGTTTAGCCAACCATGATTATATATAAGAACACTTCAATAAACATGAAAGAACTTGAATCCAACTGAAAAAAATAAGTTTTACAAACTAAAGAACCGAAATCTATAAAGAAGAACACAATACAATTTCAGAAAAAATTCGGACACAAATCTGACTCTAACTTTGGACAGCAATTAGACCCTCTTAGAAGCTTTTTTTGGAGAAGTCTATTAGAGACATATTTATAGGAAATTCTGTCACCTTTCCAGATCATTAACGAACAGCTCATTTGGACATCTGAGTCAAAAGTTATGGGCAAAACACCGAAAGTTGTTCTGAAAAATCAAATCAAGACAGCTTTACAACTACTTTGGTGCACGTTTTTCTTCCTCATTTATGAGGTGTCTCCTTCTTCTTTTTGACCCAAAATAATGTTAAAATATCCCCTCCAGCTTTCCATCCATGTGCTTGCCTTCTTGGATCAATGGATTGCCCAAAATAAATCAATTGTTATTTGTTGTGTGGACATGTAAGATCATGGATTGTGTTTGGGTTGATTTGAAGGTTGATTTGGGGTTGATTTAGGGCTGATTTGGGGCTGATTTAGGGCTGAATTTGAGCATCAAATAAGTATACAAATGTACTTATTATTTGGGCTAAGATTGACATTGAAACCTTGAGTGTTTAATGGTTGAAGTTTGCACACAACATAAGGCAAATTTGGGCTTGAAATAAATCATATGATATTCTTTTCTAGAATTGGAATAGAATTGATTTTTGGGACAAATTTGGAGCACTTATTTGAACCAAGATTTGCTTCAATCTTCAACTAAATGTCTCTTCAATTCTTTGTTCTGAATTCCGACGTTGAATTTTGTGAATTAATTCATTTAAGCTCCAAAAACCTATCGAAACATTAAAACAAACTTCATTACTAAAAAACACATCAATTATTATAAAAACAACCAAATAAAAACAATAAATACATATGTAAAATAAGAGACTTAATGACACTTTTTATGCACAATCACACCCCCCAACTTAGATTTTGCTAGTCCTCAAGCAAAACAAAACATAAAACCTTTAAAATAAAAAAAATAATAATAACAACCATAATTAGGCTCGATTCATCACACTTGAAGGACCTATCATGTAAACATTGGTATCTTTAACTTAGTGTACACAATAGCAAATAAAAAAAAAATAAGCATACTCACATTCTCTAAATCAAACATCCATACAAAATTTCCAAATTCAGTCATATTTATCATGCAACCAACATAATTGATTCATACGAAAACTCAACTTGTAATCTTCCCTTCTCACCAACACAAACAAGGTAGCAAACTAGAGAAATATCTATATATTTTTTTTCTTTCTTTTTTTCTTTCTTTGTTTTTTTTTTTTTTTTGAAGATATGATTTATTTTTTGTCTTTAAGTAGTCACTTCCCTTTTGACGCGAATACAAACATTTGTGATGAATGCACCCGGTTACTCACAAAGTCACAAACTTAAAGTGCTTTGCATACTCATATTTCAAGCTGCCGTTTGACGTAAAGATAAACATTTGTGATGAATACCCCTAGTTACTAAGCAACTCAAAACATTGGAGTAGATAGAACTTTGTACACATTTATTTATTTATTTATGTAATGATTATTACTCTATTTACTTAAACCTTGTTTAGGACTAGATCAAAAGGGATAATCACAAGTAAAGCATCATACTCATCTTTCATGCATATTCACACAACTCACACAACTTTTACAAGGAAAGATGTACTTCAGTAATCTTAAAAAAAGTATGCTATATCTTGCTTTATAAGATATTATCTATCCCAAATTAAAGCATGCAATGTTCAACACAATAATGAACCCAAAAAGGTAATGATGATCCTAAACAAGTCTCATTCACATACCAATGCAAGTATTTTTTTTTTTTTAACAAGCATGGTTATCTCAAGCATTCAACATAATGAAATATCGAAAATTAAGTTTTACATTATCCTCAATGTAAAAGAGAAAGAGAAGAAAAGTATAAAGATTAGAAAATTGTTACTCCCCTTCTGTTTTCAAGGATGAATGTCTGATTGAATTAGGCATGAGCTGACTTCTTGCTTGATTTTTTTTTTTAACCTGCATATCACAACTAAAAGAAAACATAAAAGAAAACATTGATTTTTTTTTTTTTTGAAAATAAAGAACCTCACACCCCCCAACTTAAAATAATGCATTGTCCCGAATGCATGAACAAGAAAATATAAGAGATGGAAGAAAGAAGAAGAAAAAATGAAAATGAAAATAAAAATAAAAATAAAATAAAAATAAAAACTCATTACTTTTGATACTACAATGGTATTGGATCTTCAAGATCCAATGTCTCAACTTCAGCCACAATATTTTCAAGATAAAGTTTCAATCGATGACCATTTACTTTGAAAATATTTCCATTCTTGGGATTTTCTACCTCAAATGCACCATGCTCAGAGATGGATTTAATCACAAATGGACCAATCCATTTTGTCCTCAACTTCCCAGGAAAGAGATGTAATCGTGAATTATACAAGAGAACCTTTTGACCAACATGAAAGGATTTTCTAAGAATATGTTTATCATGCAAAGTTTTCATCTTATGTTTTGAAATTTTTGCATTTTCAAATGCATCATTTCTTAGCTCCTCTAATTCATCCAATTGAAGCTTTCTATTTTTGCCAACCTCATTTTCATTGTCATTGAATTGCCGAATGGCCCAATATGCACGGTGCTCAATCTCAACAGGGAGATGACAAGGCTTTCCATAAACTAGCCTATAAGGAGACATTCCTAAAGAGGTCTTATAAGCAGTGCGATATGCCCATAAAGCATCAACTAGTCGTAGGGACCAATCTTTACGGTTTGGATTGACTGTTTTCTCTAAAATGTTCTTGATCTCCCTATTTGCCAACTCAGCTTGGCCACTAGTCTGTGGGTGATAGGGGGTACTGACCTTGTGAATTACACCATATTTTCTCATCAAAATCCCAACGGGCTTGTTACAAAAATGTTTTCCCCCATCACTAATCATAGCCCGAGGCATGCCAAAACGAGAGAAAATATTTTCTTTCAAGAATTTGACCACAACTCGATGGTCATTGGTTCGAGATGCAATGGCCTCCACCCATTTAGACACATAATCAACAGCTACAAGGATGAATTGGTAACCAAATGAACTTGGAAAAGGTCCCATGAAATCAATCCCCCAACAATCAAATATTTCCAAAACAAGGATGGGGTTAAGGGGCATCATGTTACGCCTAGTGAGGCTACCTAGTCGTTGGCATCGGTCACATGCAACACAGAAGGCATGAACATCTTTAAACATGGTAGGCCAATAAAAACCACACTGCAAGATTTTGGCAATGGTTTTCTTGGAAGAGAAATGCCCACCACAGGCTAATGCATGACAAAAATTAATGACCCTTGGAATTTCATGATCAGGGATGCACCGCCTAATAATTTGGTCAGGATAATATTTAAATAGGTAGGGGTCATCCCAAAAAAAGGTGCGCACATTGCGCAAGAATTTTTGTTTGTCAAGTTTAGACCAATGAGAAGGAATCTGACTTGTGGCTAGGTAATTTGCTATGTCAGCATACCATGGAGAACCAATGTAAGAGACAGTACCTGCACAAAATAAATTTTCATCAGCAAAGAGTTCATTTATTGGAGATTCATCAATTATGGTCTTATAGCTTGAAAGACGAGACAAATGATCAGCTACTACATTCTCTACTCTCTTTTTATCTCGAATTTCAATGTTAAACTCTTGGAGTAGGAGGATCCATCGAATCAAACGTGGTTTGGCATCTTGTTTTGTGAGCAAATATTTCAATGCTGCATGATCAGTGAAAACAATAACAAGAGATCCAACCAAATAAGACCTAAACTTGTCTAATGCAAATACCACAGCTAAGAGTTCTTTTTCAGTTGTAGTGTAATTCAATTGAGCATCATTCAAAGTCTTGCTAGCATAATATATGACATGAGGTTTCTTGTCTTTTCTTTGCCCTAAAACAGCCCCAACCGCAAAATCACTAGCATCACACATCAGTTCAAATGGTAAAGACCAATCAGGAGCTTGCATGATTGGTGCAGTTGTCAACAACCCTTTAAGCTTTTCAAAAGCTTCTTGACATTTTGATGTCCAATCAAATGGGACATCTTGTGACAACAAGTTACATAATGGTTTGGCAATGGTACTAAAAGAATGAATGAATCTTCGATAAAAACCAGCATGTCCTAAAAAAGATCTCACATCTTTCACAGTCTTAGGGGTAGTTAATTTTTGAATGACTTCCACTTTTGACTTATCTACCTCTATCCCTTTTGAAGAGACAATGTGACCTAAAACAATGCCATGTGTCACCATAAAATGACACTTCTCCCAATTGAGTACAAGATTGGTCTCTTCACACCTTTCAAGAACTTTTTCTAGATTCATTAGACACAACTCATAAGAATCCCCATAAACTGAAAAATCATCCATGAAAACTTCCAAAAAATTTTCCACCATGTCACTAAAGATACTCATCATACACCTTTGAAAAGTGGCTGGTGCATTACACAAACCAAATGGCATTCTTCTATAAGCATAAGTACCAAAAGGACAAGTGAAAGTGGTTTTTTCTTGGTCTTCTAAAGAAATCTCAATTTGGTTGTAACCTGAGTATCCATCCAGAAAACAATAGAAAGCTCTTCCAGCTACTCTTTCAAGCACTTGGTCTAAAAATGGAAGTGGAAAATGGTCCTTCCTAGTCACCATGTTCAATTTACGATAATCAATGCACATACGCCATCCAGTTTGGATTCTAGTTGGTACCAGCTCATTATTTTCATTCTTCACTACCGTGACTCCAAATTTGTTTGGGACAACTTGGGTTGGACTAACCCATTTTGAGTTTGCAATAGGGTAAATGATACCTGCATCAAGTAGCTTAAGCACTTCACCTCTCACTACTTCCTTCATGTTTGGGTTCAATCGTCTTTGCATTTGCCTCACAGATTTAGCCTCTTCTTCAAGATAGATTCTATGTGTACATAAAAGAGGGCTAATTCCTTTCAAATCAGTAATTTTCCACCCAATTGCTTTCTTGTGTTTTCTCACCACTCTCAAAAGTTTGTGTTCTTGCTCTATGCTAAGTTTTGATGAGATCACAATAGGATATGATTCATCTTCCCCTAGAAATGCATACTTAAGATCACTCGGTAAAGGCTTCCTTTCTAGTTTATCAGGCTGGACAAGAGATTCCTCAACTTTCACTTGGGGTGAAATCAAAGGCTCAAATGATGGGGTCCATTGACCTATTGACATAATAGGCATTGGATCTAGATAAGTCTCGAGTTCTCTTACTTCCTCATCAACACATTCCAAAGAACAAAATCTTTCATCATGAATTAAAGTTCTCTCCAATGGATCCTTGATCCACACTCTCTCAAAGTGTTCTTGACAAACTGTTTGGATGAAATCTACCTCTCTAATGTCCTCATGTTCCCCGATTTGTTTGGAGACATTGAATATGTTCATCTCCACAGTCATATTCCCAAAAGACAATTTCATCACCCCATTCCTACAGTTAATTAAGGCATTGGATGTAGCTAGGAAAGGTCTCCCTAAGATGACTGGGATGGGGGTATTAGAACCTTGAATTGGTGCGGTGTCTAATACTACAAAATCAACAGGAAAGTAGAATTTATCTACTTGGACCAACACATCCTCAACGATACCCCTAGGAATCTTGATTGACCTATCAGCTAATTGAAGGGTGATTCGAGTAGGCTTGATTTCTCCTAAACCTAATTGTTCGTAAACAGTGTATGGTATTAAATTCACACTTGCTCCTAAATCCAATAAAGCTTGATCTATCTTATGACTTCCAATAATGCATGAAATGGTAGGACAACCAGGATCTTTGTATTTGGGAGGGGTCTTAAACTGGATGATAGCACTAGCATGTTCAGTTAGAAAAGCTCTTTCTTTCACATTCAATCTCCTTTTGACTATGCATAAATCCTTAAGAAACTTTGCATAAGATGGAACTTGTTTAATTGCATCAAGGAGTGGAATATTGACTTTCACTTGTTTGAACAATTCATAGATTTCTGAGTTCATAAGATCTTGTTTAGGTTTCCCTAACCTTTGTGGAAATGGTGCTCTAGGAACAAATTCTAAATCACTCATTTTGACTCCAATTTTTCTTGAATCATCTCCTTTCTCACTCATCTCTTTCTCATTTATCTCACCTTCTTTGTCACTCAAACTCTCATTTGTCACTTGTGTTTTGATTCCCTCTTCACTTTCCCTAGATTTCTCCTCTATAATACCTTTAGGAATCCTAAAACCTACACCTTTGTCAACAATCTTTCCACTTCTAAGGGTAGTGATGGCTTGGACTTGTTCATGGTTTGAAGGTTCACTAGGTGAGGATTCACTCATGTGTACCTGACCTCTAGGATTGGGCATTGGTTGAGCTGGGATTTTTCCCTTCTCTTGAATGCTTAGCGATTGAGTCAACTTAGTTAGTTGACTTCGAATGTCATCTAAGGTCCATTTTGCCACTATATACAACTGCAACCATCACTTTTTCATCATAATAAAACATTATAATTCTGCTTTTATTATATTTTTCACGTCATTGTTTACAAAATATTCTAAAACAATAATATAAAACATTTTCTATTCAGAAAATATTTTATATAAAATAAATTCCCTTTAAATTTAAATAAAGTTTCCTACAAATCTTAAAAAAGTTTTCAAACCTTGAAAAAGACACCAAGGCCACCACTAGGCCACCACTAGGCCACTTCCTAAATTCGTCCCTGCTTTAAGAGTCATTTTCTTACAAATCTTATTTATTTCACAAATGTATATACTGATTTCAATAAAACCTTATTGTAATGATTTTTCAAAAACTCACTATAGTTTAACATCTAATCTTTTTTTTTTAATTTAACCATGTGGGCTATTTTTATAATAAAGAAATTCATTCATCTAGATTTCGTTGCTTCATTGACGATCAAGTCAAATTTGATCGAAAAGATTATAATATATAGTTTTGATTCATTTAATAAAAAAAAAAAAAATTTAACCATATCTACAACTATTATAAACTCTAATAAAGTAGAGCAGGGTAAAAAACAAGAAAAAAAAAAAGACGAAGCAACTTCCTAGATACCTTCCTTGAAATCTTTATATTCTCTAAACAGTCGACATAGATATGCATGATCCTTCACTCTCTCGAGATAAATATTGGGGCATGCATTGAAAAAGTCATGGCCAGTGTGGAGTTATTCGTTTGGTCAAGTCCCAAAGAAAGAAAATAATTTTCCAAGTGTACAGCCACAAAGACGTGGGGTCTCCTACCCTTTAAAAGCATTTATCATAGCTAGAAAGAAAGATAACAACAACACATGCATGCCCAATAGTCCTGTTCTTTTTTCTCTCTCTTTTTTAACCTTGGATTTGGATTTTTTTATGACCCCCAGCTTTTAAGGTTATTCCTTTTTTTGCCTCTCTAGGGCCTATAAATTCCATCTTCCCATCACCTCATTTCACGCACAACTGAGCTACAAACATTAGAGTGGAAAGAGTTAGCACTTGGTGTCAAAGGAGCTCTGATTTGGTTAGAAAGAGAGAGAGAAAATCAAGAATGGAGAGCTTCCCAGTTATTGACTTGTCAAAGCTTAATGGTGAAGAGAGGAAACCAACCATGGAGAAGATTGAAGATGCCTGTGAGAACTGGGGTTTCTTTGAGGTGCCTGCAAAAAAATTTAATGTGTATGTGTTTGTCCATAGAATTCACTGAGTTTTCATTATACTAACAATCTGTTTTATGTGTTCGTTGATGTCTACTACTACTTGTAAAGTTGGTGAACCATGGGATATCTCATGATCTCTTGGACACTGTGGAGAGACTCACAAAGGAGCACTATAGGAAATGCATGGAGCAAAGGTTTAAGGAAATGGTGGCCAGCAAAGGTCTTGAGGCTGTTCAATCTGAAATCAGTGACTTGGACTGGGAAAGCACTTTCTTCTTGCGCCACCTTCCTGAGTCTAATATGGCTGAAATCCCTGATCTTGAAGAAGATTACAGGTTACATTTACATTTTTTTATTTTCAATTGTCTTACGGAACCTTAAAGTTATGTTAGGTTTATGTTTGAAAACAGAAGAGATAGATAAGAAAAAATCATAAAATTTTGAGACAGTCTCAGTCCAAACAGTTCCAAGTACGGAAAACATGTTTCAACTATCTTCATTACATAGTTGATTTTTCTGTCCGGAGACGGAGACAGTAACCAAAGTCTTCGGTGCCTTAATTTTAACACAAAAGAATTGACTTTTCAATTCAACGTTTCAAAACTTCGTAATAATGATTCATAAAGATCGTATAACTCTGACGTTCGATTTGCATATTGCAAATCAATGATACTTGAAAGAAAACATTATAAGCAGATAACTTTATGTTTCAACCAAGGTATTAAATAAGTTGCCAAGAAAAGAAGTGGTTCTTGATTAATGATGATCATTTAATATTCTTTGTTTACTTGTTTTTGTGAATTTAACAGGAAGGTAATGAAGGAGTTTGCACTGGAAGTGGAGAAACTTGCTGAGCAACTTCTAGACTTGCTGTGTGAGAATCTGGGGTTAGAAAAGGGCTACCTGAAGAAAGCCTTTTATGGGTCCAAGGGACCGAATTTCGGTACCAAGGTCAGCAACTACCCCCCATGCCCTAAACCAGACCTCATCAAGGGCCTCAGGGCTCACACTGATGCTGGTGGCATCATTTTACTGTTCCAAGATGACAAGGTCAGTGGCCTCCAGCTTTTCAAGGATGGCCAATGGATTGATGTTCCACCCATGAAACACTCCATTGTTATCAACTTAGGTGACCAACTTGAGGTATAATTACACTCACATAGTCCTGATCATTACCTTATTTTTTCTGTCACTTTCAAATTATGGTTGTAAAGTGTGAGAATATGTAGTTTTAAACATATCATGAGTAGTGGGGAACTCGGTTTTTAAAGTAATCTACACCATGTTAAGGGATGACAAGATTTACATTAATAATGTTATCCTGGTATTGTCAAGTGTCATATTAAGAATGTTTTTCGGCCACGTAGGTAATTACCAATGGCAAATACAAGAGTGTATTGCACCGTGTGATAGCTCAAACAGATGGCACCAGGATGTCAATAGCATCATTCTACAACCCAGGCAGTGATGCTGTCATGTATCCAGCACCGGCATTGGTAGAGAAGGAAGCAGAGGAAAGCCAAATCTACCCAAAATTTGTGTTTGAGGACTATATGAAGCTCTATGCAGGCCTCAAATTCCAAGCCAAGCAGCCGAGATTTGAAGCCATGAAGGCCATGGAATCTACAGTCAATATGGATCCAATTGCGACTGTTTGAGTCCTCTTTTAGAGGAATGGAAGGGGGTGTTCTGTTCGTACTAATGGGGACTGTTGTCGTTCTAGTGTTGGTATTTTTGTCTTAGTTATTACATGTGTTGGTCTAGTGTGGAACTTAGTTGTTTGAATAAGCCGAAAGCTTGGACTAATAATTAGCTTCTAAGGTATGGTTTGATGTTATTCCTGATCATGTCTAAAAGGTCGGGCGTCTAATAGTAATTTTATGCTGTAGAAATTAGAACGTCCAAAATCCTCTTTGACATGCAATTATTCTTCCTTTAATGTTATGTGATAGTATTCATGCTTCAAAATATTGCCTCGCTTGTCTCTTCATCTTACCTCTCTATCTTGAGCTCCACAGGCAACAATGGGCAAAACAAATTCAAAGATCTGCCCTCTTTCTTGCTTTACAAGGATGAGGAAGAAGGAATGAGAATTTGTTTAATTTATAATTAATATCTCAAGGTTTTGTTTGGTTAATTTTTCAGTTAATATTTCAAGATAACAAGATGAATATAAAATTGATGGAAACGTTTAAATTATAAGAATGAAAATATGAAAATAAATTTGTATTGAATAGTTTTGAAGTGGATTTTTTTTTCTTGTTAAAACTAGAAATACAATACACTTCTCCTCACTTCATGAATACTATTTGGTTTGTATTGCATTTCCTCTGTGCCCTTGCTTTCACCTCTAAACACCATATTTTTGGTGTTACAAAGAATTAGATGCAACCACAAGGCAAAAGAAATACAGTCAGGAACAAATTGCCAGAAAAAATCTATAGAATTGACCTACATTTTTTCTTTCATTTCAAGCAAAAATGCTCTAGTTTCTTAATGGCTCTTGCATCTTGTTGTAAATATATCTTTATTAGTTATTAATGAATATTGCAATAGAAAACAAACTAGATAGAACACAAAATTTAATGTCATTTCCGCTTTTCTCCACTTCATTACAGCATCTGTCTATATAAGCTACAAATTACAACACCTTCCTTTTCACAATCAAATATCATTACTTAATTATAAAACTAAAATGTGTGGGATGAATAATGTAAAGCCAGCAATGTTCATTCTTTAACAAAACATTATGATGATCCTGTATATTTTTGCTGATTTTGTTTTGATTTTTAAAGTTTTATTTTATGTAATTTGATCTTAATTAAATTCCAATTACTTCTAAATGCTTAGTTAATGGTAAAATTAAAAGAAAGGAAATTGAACTCAAACAAGCACCAAATATACGTGGTGTAACAAAGATTGTATGAAATATTCACTTGAGTTTTCAATCTTAAAAATATCATAATATATACCATTTAGGTCCCTCTATTAATTGTTTTTCAAAAAATAAATTTTCATACACAAGTTTATTTGTGTTATTTTTTAATTCTTAGTTAGAAAGAGAAGAGAGAGAGAGGGTTGATGGTTTGATTTCAAGTTTTTAGATTTTCTTTAGGTATTTAAAGTTGATGGGATGATTTGTGGGTGTTTATGAGTTGTTTTTGAATTAAAATGGCTTGAAAATTATGTTTTTTAGGAAAAAAAAAAAAGCTTCCACTGACCTAAATTTGAGCTTGTTGATAGCACATCGCTTACTTATATATATATTTTAAAAATAAGCACATATGACACTTTAAAAAAATAAAATTAAAAATAAGTCTAAGTCTATCCGTACTCCTACACTTTTCTTTTTGGCTCTTTTTTTTTAAAAATAATTTAATAAAAAATAAAAAATATTAAGCCTAGTTGAGTTCATAGTTTGATTCACAAGTTTAACAAATTAAGCCACAATAACTGGATAATTATTGTTTTCTAATATTGCCTTTTTTCTTTACTAGTATCCTTTTTAAAAATTTATGTTTCTATTAATATTCTTTGTCGATTTTTTTTTCTTATTTAACTTATCTTTATAGAGATTGTTTTTTGATGTTGTTGTGTGTATTTAATTTTTGAAAAAATTATTTTAATTCATCAATAACTTTATTTTTAATATTTTCGTATAAAAGAACTTTATTTTTAAAAATAAAAAAGTTATTTTTAGATAATATTTCTAATATGTGCAACCTTATATGTTATTATTTTATCAATTTAATATATGTGCCTATTTTAATATCATTTAATTGAATAAAAAATTAATTTTAATAAACAAATTTAGCAAATACAACTGAATAAATGTTCTATTTATTAACACATTTTATTTTTCTATTTGATTTTTTTGGTTATTATTAATACCTTTTTTCATGTTTATTACCACACATAGTTTTCAATTTATTTGATTATATATATGTATAAACTTTTCAATTTACACTTTAAATTGTTTTATGTATAAAACTATATTGAAAAAACTTGTATGTACAAAACTTTTGTAAAAGAAAAAAATATTTGGCCCGGGTGCGATGTGTTATTTAATTTTTTTTTCAAAAAACATTGAGTGAATGACATGATGCAATAAAAAAAAAAAAAGCCCTGGCAAGCCTGTGCATGACCCCTAACAACATGAGTGAGGCCCAACAATATTTGGTATTTTTTTTAGTTTCTATATATTTTTTTTAACAAATTAATGCTTCTTGATATATGGTTTTTTCAAATATTTTTTTATTTATATTTAGATTTATATCCTTTCTCTCTTTTATTTTGTTTGGAGAGCCTATTTGAAATTACAATTATTTTTTAATTATAAATTTTATTTTTAAAGAGATTTTTCTGATTCAGCTATTTTTTTAAATCTTTGGTATAGGTGGATTTTATTTTTAAAAATAAAAAAAAAAGTTATTTTCAAATAATATTTGTAATATTTACAGCTTTGCATGATATTGTTTTTATTTTATTCAATCAATTTAATGTATGTATTTATTTCTATTATTGTTTGATTGAATAAAAATATTATTTTAATAAATAAAATTTAGCAATAATTGTTAAATATCTTATCTTACAATATTAAATATTTTGATCTATATTTATTTCTTAATTTTTTTAATTTTAATTTTAATTTTAATTTATTTATTTATTAATACACATAGTTCTTAATATATATATATATATAAACCTTTTTATTTTCACTGAAAAAAAAATAACAGTGAAAAATGTCCAAAAGCCTGTGCAAAAAAAAGTTTTTATTGAGAAAGCAATCTGACTAGAGTCAACGAAGTAACAGTAATATTCTCAAACCTGATATAAAGAAAAATTCCCACTCATTAGCATGATCTCATGGAGATTCCTTAGGTTTGAAATGCTATCGAACTTCCAACTATTCATTTATTCACACTGATTGAGTGGTACCGTTGCTCTAAATCCAATCAAAGAAACATGTCTACGTCTATTTATTTTTGTATTTTAATTTTTGTATTTTAATTTTTTTACTTCAAATTATTTTTTTATTTTTAAATCATTTTAATGTTTTAATGTTAAAAATATTTTTTAAAAAATATATATTATTTTAATATATTTTTAAATAAAAAATACTTTAAAAAATCACTGTTATCACAACTTGTAAACATTCTGGATCAAACTAATATCATTTAAAAAAAATTAAAACATATGTTATAAAAAAATTTAAAAATTAAATTAAATCTCTCTCCATGGGATTCTCCTGCCATGCAGTGTTATTAAACCCGGCCCGGCCAGGAATCTGGTCGACCCCGTGGCTGGATTGGTTCAGGTTTAATAAAAAATTTGTTGTGGCAACAATCCAGCCAAACTCGGGCGACCTGGTGGGTCAACCCGTGACCTGGGTGACCCAATCAAACCCGGATGAGACCGGATTTTTTTCTCTTTTTTTTTCAAATGTGGGATTTGAAATCTATTAATATATATACTCTATGTTCTCAAGAAAAAAATTATATTTTTTAATGTAGAATAAAAGGTCTTTTGGTTCAAATACTTGAATTTAAAAGGATAATATAATATCTTTTCATTATAAAATTTAAAACCTTTTTGTATATATGCTCCATGTTCCCAAGAAAAAAATCATGTTTTTTTAATGTGAGATAAAAAAAAAATTTGATTTAAATACTTCAATTTAAAAAGATAACATAATATCTTATTCAATGTGGGATTTGAAATCCTTTCATATATATACTATATGTTCTCATGAAAAAAGTTATTTTTTCAATATAAGATAGAAAACATTTTGATTTAAATACTTCAACTTAAAATGATAATATAGTATCTTCTTAATATGGAATTTAAAACTCTTTTATATATCTATTTTATGTTACCATAAAAGTTATGTTTTTTCAATCTGGGATTTAAAACCTATTAATATATATACTTTATGTTCTCAATAAAAAAATTATGTTTTTTTAATGTGAAATAAAAAACTTTTTTAATTTAAATATTTCAACTTAAAAGCTTAACACAATATTTTCTTAATGTAGGATAAAAAACTTTTTAAAATATTTTTTTAAACTTCCTTGTTTATAATATATATATATATATATATATATAACCTATATTTACATGGACTTTTTTATATAAAATATTAAAATTTTAATGTTTTTTAATTTTTTCAAGTTAACCCTAGTCAAAATCCAATATCTGGTTTCATGGTCGGATCAACTTCCAGACCAAGTTTAACAACTATACTACCATGTCATTTACCTTTCAACTTGTTGAGTAGAAATTGGGTGGTAAGCATAAACATAAATCACTACTTCCATCAAAGTATATTACTAATTTTCATGATCACAGGTAAAGAAATTAAAAAAAATTAAAAAATTGATTAAATTAAAAAAATAAAAAAAATAACTAAAAAAACTAAACTATAAAAAAAATAACTAAAATTTTAAAAAAATCAACGAGTTCTGTTCGATTTTAATTTTATGAACAGAAAACTAAAAAAACCAAACCCTATTCAATTTAAAAAAACCAAGCCAAGCTAGAAAAAACCAAGCTAAAACTAGAAAAACCAAGTCAAACCAATTTGAATAAATTTTTATTCTAAAAACCAAACCAAAACTAGTCAATTTAAACCGATTTCAGTTTTTTTAAAAAAAATTGGTTTAATTACTTTTTTTTTTAATAAAAACCAAACTAAATAAAAAATAATCACCCTGATAACAAGTCACAAGCAGAAATCAATAGGCCAGCAAGCATTAGCAGCTCTCGCCCTACCACCTCCTTGGCTAGGCAAACTAGCGTTGGCCATTTCAATGCGCTGCTTCGTACAGAGCTGGCATCCCAGGCTCACTCTCACTCAGACAACCGGTAACACCCCTCCGACACAAACAAAGAACATGGTATCATATCAAACTCAAAAACTTGAGAAACTCGAAGAAATTTAGAATCATGATTCATCCATGGCAACTGAGCTAAAGACGAGAGCCATTTTAGTTATCGAGAAATCCTCAAGTCGAATGGGTTGTATGGAATGCTCACAGGTATGTTGACATGACATAATACATCATCCTTTCCTCCCTTTTAAATCTGGGAAATTTAACTTGATTAAAGCCAGAAACTTTATATTTATTGTAAGAATGCAACCATGGAAAAGAGACCATCATGCATGCTACAGCCAGCAAATTAAAACGGTAAGAGGACAGCTATTACAGCGCAACAACTCAAGGCAATTGAATGAGCCAAGTTCCACAAAATCAAGAATTTATTATTTCACCACACTAATGTCAAAAACCCTAGGAACATAAAATTGTTTATGGAAAACTCATTGGTGTGCAAACAGAAAAAAGAAATCACCTCCAAGGTTACATGGAGACCTTGCAATGCAAACATCTGCAGAGGAACGCTGCTGTTTAATGTTGAGAACCAAATAGTCAATTCCAGAACCCATCCTCCAGCTGAGAGAAGAACTGCCCCCCCACCCCAGTTCACGATGATTAATAAGAACACAAGGAGGTCATTCATCGATGCCATTGCATGCTAAAGAAACATCAGTCTATATCACTTCCGTCATACTTTATTTACCTCCTCACTCTTATCAGCTTCATTAACATTATCAGTGTTTGAATTCTGAACCTTCTTGTCATCTCCTTCCACTGCATCTCCGTTGGAGCAATGGTTCTTCAAAACCATTGAAATGTCACCTTCAGAGGCTCCAGCAAGCCTAAAGCGCTCAACTGCAGCATCGAGTTTTCTTTTCCAATCATCCATTCCTAATTTCCATTCAACTTGGGATCGCTCAAAAAGCATGTTACCCCAGAAGAGATGTATCTGTGATCTCATTACTGCTGCTTGTTCAGCTGCTTCCTCTGGTGAAATCTCACCCTGAGCACCACTTTCAGAGGACTCGCCCTCAACATTACTTCCTTGTTTCTTCCTTCTTCTCAGCATTTCATCTTTCTTGCTTGCATTTGGATCTTTTAGCTCATTTGCTTTCTGTTCCTCCATCTTCTCCCACATCTGAGTAGCCACTTTCATCTTCTCATCTGCACTGTCAAAGAGTTTAAGCGTTTCCGCAGAGTCCCAGCTCGAAAGATCTATTTTCTTAGCAAGCACAAATGACCAATGAAGCTTGGCCATTTCAAATTGCTGCTGCCCCAGCGCCAGTAAACCCTCATAGAAATCTGGCTTGATCAACAGCGCTTCCTCATACTTTTCTCTGGCCAAAGAATATTTATCCTTAACCCATTCATAAGCTGTTTGAAGCTGTGCAGACACAACCTCCTTTCCAGCGGACTCATCTAAGGGTATGCGTTTCCTTGCTGCACACATATGGACATTTCCCCAATTGAAAAAAGCCAAAGCAGCCACCTCCTGGAACTTTGAGGCAGCCTTCTCGAAAAGACTTTGAGCTTCTTCACTTGTTACTGTTTCCTCGAGAGCCTCTGAACACAGCTCCATCCCAATCTCATGCAAGTCAATATGAGCATCTGGATCAATACCAACATGGGTGCGAAATAACTGAGCAAACTCAAACAACCAATCATCCATCTCTACTTCCCTGCTTTCAGGATCTCCTGCGCCTTCTAGTTTCTCCTTTGTAGTTTCTTTCTCTGCCTTATTAATTTCAGTATCAATCACTTCGGGCACAGATTCACCGAGTGATGAATGAGACCCACTTTCATCTCCTTTGTTCTCCTCCCTCTCAGGAGGCTCCTCCTCCTCCTCCTCTTCCAGTAAAGGTGGCTCTTGCTCTGGACTCACCTCAACAACATGCAATCTCAGCATCCCAACCGAATCAGTTTTATCCGTACCAGGCTCCTTTACCAAAAGGCTGTCTACAGAGGACTCTGCTAGTCTGAGTTCAGTTGTGCATGTTATAGTCACCAAATCACCATCGGTATCTTTGTATTTGATCAAAATTGACTTGGACGATGAAAAACGCTTGCTCACTATCTCCCTTAATACTTTAAAGGTACAATTAACTGGCATCTGTGCTAGCCTTATGTCATGGTCATAGACAAGTTTCAATGGTCTTAATCGAACTGGCACCTCTGAGACCTGTCTAGGCAGTGACACTGAGGAAGATATGGATCCCTTTCCCTGTCTATCCTTTCCTGGATTGGCAGAAGCTTTTGAAAAACCACTTGAAGGCTTCAACACAAGCTTGGGCAACTGGTTTTTGGTCTCAGGACCATTTTCACTTACAGAATTCATCAGAGGCTTTTCTATCTTATTAATAGGTGATACAATGGATCCCCCAGATGGTGCAGCAGCCTTCTTTGATACCGGTCGGGCTGGTAAACAAGGCCCAAGACCACCAATTGGAGCACCACGCACTGCAGATGCCCCTAAGGCAGCAGGGGATGGGCGACTCTGGAGGTCCTGCTGAGCCTCTTGGCGAGGACCAAATGCAGTTCTTAATCTCCGAGCAATATCCAATGCATCACGGTGATTCGGATCAGCTCCTAACAAAACCTGAACATCCTGCATAGCCATTTCATACTTACCAATTGCCTCGTATGCACGAGCCCTCCTAAGAAGAGCCCTGACAAACTGAGGCTGCACTTGGAGTGCCATAGTACACTCAGTAATAACAGTCTCATAATCAACAGGCTTCATTTGCATCAAGCAAGCAGCCCTGTTGCTATGAAATACAGCACGGTCAGGGTGTGTTTTGGGAGTCAAGCGAAGAGCATTGTCATATTGTTCGAGAGCACCTGCAAAGTCCTTATTTTGAAACCTCCTGTTCCCTTCTTCTTTAAGCTCATGGGCTCTCTTCAAAAATATTAAAGAGTTTAAATCAATTCCCCCGTTAGCATTTGGGGTTGCTACTGAGGTTTTATTACCATTATTTCCCCCCTTTAATGCTTGGTTAGCACCAGCACCACTTCCCTTCTTTTTCCTACCTCCAGATTTCCCCATAGAATTATTCCTTCTCTAACTCACAAAATCTCAAAAACCCAAAAATGATAAATACTTATTTGATCTTAAATTCAATCAAAATAACATTGAAAGCTACAATCTTTGCGCTCTAATTATAAAGGAACACAAAGAAAAGAGTACTTACAGTTATTGAAAAGCTTAAAGTTTAAGCCTTTATAGCTTGAAAGGGCTCAAAAGAGCTGAATTTGAGAGGAATTTGAAGAACTGTAGAGTATGAATTCAATCCAGTGGCGGATATGGGGTTTTGGGGACCTTGGAAAGAAACCCTATAAGATGTTGGTAGGGATCATTTTAAAAGTTAAAACAATATTGGGGTAATCATCTATTATAGAATCTGTTGTCAGGTCATTATCAACCGTTGGATCTAATGACCTTGGAGAAAAAAAAATCTCTTGACTTTTGGATTGGCAACCCAATTGGATCATGCGTGGGCCAGAGGATCTTGTCAATTGGGAGATAGGTCAATTTGATAAAGGGTGATATGGTCATTTAACTAGTCAAGAGGCTTCTAGGGTTTTTATCATTACCTTACAAAAGTCTCTGTAAACATGTATCTTGCTTGCTTGCAGGCTTTAGGAGCTATAGCTGTCCTTTCAAGATTCATGATTTTTTCTCTTTTGTTTCCTTTTTTTTGGGTGGCCCGTGTTTTAATGAGGCTTGTTGATCTTGAATGTAAAGCAATGATATTTAACATCAAGACATCATTTTTATATCCTGTGTCCTGTACTCTAACGGGCTCTGGTCTCTTTGTTGTTTTTGTTCACAGCAATGTTTTTTTATCAAAAAAGCTTAAGATTTCTGGTCTGAATTTCAATGGGTTGTGTTTCTTTCCCTTAAAGAAATGATCTTTAGCAACAAAACCTCCGTTCTGTTAAGGAATAGGAGAGACAGATTCCTTAGTCTCTCTTTTGCTCGGAAGAACAGAGGTAGAACAAATGCAATGGCCGAGATATCGTTTCAGTCGTCATTCTTTGATTGACGATTCGATTGTTGCTCGCCAACATTTTCTTTAACTTTATATATATATATAGACACACGGGGAGAGAGAGAGAGAGAGAGGTTAATAATCATCTGTGAGGATTTCTTTTATTCACTGATGTGATCTTTTATATTTGATTCGGTTTCTATTTCTTGTACTTGAAGAGAATATGCATGTGCTATTGTGAAGTGCAATGCTACTATTTCTGCTAATTTAGTGCCTTGGCTATGCAAGGAATCAGAATCACTTGAACTGGATGCTGTGGTTGGATATGCTAACATAGAGGCCAGAACCTGTCTTCACCTTTTCTTGATTCAAATTAATGATAAAGCGAGTTTCTAACAATAACGGGACATAAGTAGTAAAAACTCTTGCTACGAAACTCAGAAGACCAATGCAATGCTACTAATTTGCTCAGGACTCTGCAAACTATATGAAAAAAAGTGGATTGCAAGTTCAACTTGGTTGACATTTGCATCAAGTACAGAACAAGACATCTTGACCTTTAAATTCTTAAACAACAGAAGAACCATGTTGAAGCCAGAGGATAAATGACCAGAAAACAAGAAGGGCGTCACATGTTTGTGATAGTTATTAATGAAAAACAGGGAAACAGAGTTTTATAACTCCTGCCGATGTACCCGCTGGTCCACTCAATTTAGGGTGTCAATAGAACGAAGAAGAATAAGAGCAATAGGATTACTAGTACCCTCTAACTTCTATACCCCACTAAACTTGTCTCCATTTCTGGACTCTCCAATCTCTTTCAGGTAGTGTTTGAGTTCTTTCACTAGGCGGACAAAGGTAAATTCTTCAAGCTTGAAATGTCAAACAGCTCCATAAACCTCTGATCTGATACTCTAGCTTTGGCTGCTGCAAACCTCTGGTACTCATCAAATATAGATGACAGGCACCATCTTTGCAATTTTCTCAAACACCCCACCAGACATCCAGTTCGATGCTGGACATACACCAAAGATCCAGCAATCAACACAAGCACTAGCATTTTTTCTTTATTCTAAAAAAGCAGAGAAATACAATTACCTTTCCTCGCTTGCAGTGGATTAAAATGGGGTGATTCCTTACATCTGGCATGGGAAAAGAAGAACGTGAGAATATTGTAAAACAAGAAACTGACAAGCTGACAAGTCTAAGAAGCTGGAAGCTTTCAAGATACCAAGGAGTACTTTCAATGCTTCACGGATTGTTTCCTCTGGGATGTTTACAAAAGGTTCCTGTCCAGTCCACATATCAAATCAATTACTATCAATTTGAAAACAACAATATTGTTTCAAATGCAAAAGAGTTTCATTCACTCCAACAAACACCAAAATAAAAATCCTTATCTTCTTCCTATAGTCCCATAATTTCCAACTCCATGAGCAAGAACACCCCAATCAATTCAAGCCCCATTAATTGAATGATCAACACAACATTTCCCTCCTGGAGCTCTCTATTGAAATTACATTTTTTATGTCACATTCAGAAGTATCCTCAGACTAGCTTTCGCACAATGAGATTAAGTTAATAGAAACTAGAGAATTATTACATTAACATGATATTATGGAGTACCAAAGTTCAAAATCTCATCCATTTATGATTGATTGATTGATTAATCAATCACTTGAAAATCACAAGTCATAATTATTCTTAAAATTTAATAAAATAAAATACTGACAACACAAAAGGAAAAAAATACCTTGCACATCTCCATGCCAAACTGAAAAAGCTGAACTCCATTATCCTTCAAAAAATCACTATTTGCTTCTGGATATGGTTCAGGACACAAATATCTAGAAAAAAGAAGCCATTAAATTAAAAATATATAAAACCCATTTATCTTAATAATAAGAATAGCAATAATGAAAGAAAATAAAGACAGAAATGGTAACCGATCCTTACAAAATGGAACGAAGACTTAGAGACCGCAAGAAGGTGAAGTTAGCAAAATCAGGGAAACCCGACCTGAATATTCCATTATCCACCATAGCAAAATTCAACGGTGGCACAAACAGCTCTTCGTCTCCCTCCCTCTCCCTCTCCTCTCCTGTCGCCACCTTAGCTGGCGGACTATATCCATAATATTCCGGCAACCCCTCAATTACAGGCCCCCTCTCTCCTACTAAATCACTACTGCCATCAACTTTCATTTCTTGCTTTCGCGCCAAGAAAGAAAGGGTTTTTAAAATAAAATTAGGAGGAGAGACAGGGAGAACTTAAAGAAAGGATTTTTTTCCGGATTGAATCTGCAAAGATGGATTTTTTTTTCTTTTCCTTAAAAAGAGGGATCGAGGAAGACAAGAGTGCTCCCCTCATCATTGGGATTTTTTTATATTTAGATTGCGGTGAAAAAACAAATACGTACCAAAAAAAAAGAAAAATTAAAAAAAAAAGGTTCAAAAAGTAAAATTAAATCGAGTCCAAGGTTCAAATACCATAAAATTTCTTGATTATGATGTTTTATTTAAATTTACAGAAGTAATTTTTCACCCGGTATCAAATATAAATTTTATATTATATTTCATTGTCTACGTATTAAATAAAAGTTTGAATTTTAATGCCCATTGATGTTGACATGAGTTTCATATATTTGCTTTTCTTTTTTATAAAAATACCTTTTGCGTTCAAGGTTTTAAAATATAATGGTAAATGAGTTTGTTTTGATTTTTTTTTTTTTACAGTTTTGAAATAATAAATTTGGAATTGTTACTTAATTAAAATATGACCATTATATGATAGGTAAATTTGCTATAGAAAGTTAACTATGTAGCCAAAAGAAATTTACACCATACTGTTAAAAACATTTGAAATTATTATTCATTGTGATATAATGATTTAAACTTGAAAATTTTTTACCTTCAAATTTAAATTATGTTAAAAGTGTTATCATGATTTAAATATTATTTTTGATCTAAATTTTTTTTATAAATATATAGATAATATATGATTATTGTCTTGTGTTAAAAAAATAGATATAATCATTGTTGACATGGGTAAATAAATATATTTTTTTAGAAAAAAATGTAATGGTTTATCTAAAATGGTGTTTTTAATATCAAAATTTTATTTTAGCAAAATAATTATCCAATATTTTTTTCTTTAAAGCAAATGTAAACAAAAATGATGGGTGAAAATAAAAATAAAAAAACCAATATAATAAAGAGAGAAGTAAAACCAGGTATCAAGGTATTGGATTCCATTAACAAGTTTTTATATAAAAAATAATTTTTCATCTGAACACATGCCTTGAAATTTTTTTTATACCAAACAATAATTTGCTTATTTGAAAAAAAAAAAAGGTGGTGCAATCGATGCAAGCAAGAAAAAAAAAACCTTTAGTTTTTGAAAGTATGATTTAAAAAACAAAAAGAGGATTCCTTGTATAAATTAAAAAAAAAAAAAAAGCAAACATTGAAATATTTACTTAATTTTTTTAATTTAAAGGGTTAAAAATGCATCAAATTAATTGTTTAAAAAAGAAAGAGAAAAAATAGGCCATACATTAAATTAAATAATATTCTAATAAAAAACCACCATAAAAAAACTAATAAAGCAAATTAAAATAAATTAAAGAGCTCAATTCTTAATAAAACAAATATTTAAAAATAAAATTAAAAAAATAAGTTTAAAAAAATATTAATAATGTCAATTCATGTCATAAGACTAAATCTAATATAAAAATCAAATTAAATTAAGACAAATAAAATATTAAAGAATAAAAAAATTAAAGAAAGGATGAAAAGAAAGAAAAAAATTGCAAGAATGATGATTAAATTCAATATAAAATAAATAAATAAAAGGATAAGGGATGAAATTAGAAAAATAAAATTCAATTAGAAAAATAATATAAAAAAATTAAAAAAATAAAGAACGAATCGAATATAAAAATAAAATAAAATTAAAACTCAAGGAATGAAATTATAAAGGAAAAATAGTAATTAAAAAAATGAGGAACTATTTGATATATAAATCAAATTAAATTAAATTTCAAGGAATGAAATTGAAAAATCAATATTAATTAAAAAAATAAGAACCAAATCTGATATAAAAATTAAAATAAATTAAATCACATGGAATGGAATTTAAAAAATAAAATATTAATTAAAAAATAAGGATCAAATATGATATAAAAATCAAATCAAATTTAATTTCAAGAGGGTTTTTTACCGTTTCTCAATATTCTCACACCAACACATCAATTAAACCAATCAATTTCAAAATTGTTATTCCCAACAAAATTATTTAAAATTCAACTAACTAAACAATTACCCATAACAATTTATCTATAACATTTCAATCAACTCATCAATTTCAAAATATAATCTTCAAAACTCTAATTTTCAACAAATTCAAAATCTTAACAAATAACAACCTTTATACCTATAAAACATAAACCTTACTTTAACAACTTATTTCTTCTAATTCTTAGCTTTCTTCTCCTATCTTTCTCGCCTCCTAGTTCTTTTTCTCTAATGCCAGATCTTTTTTTTTTCTTTTCCTATTTATGTTTATCAATTTATATGCAATTATCTTAATACTCCTACTTACTTTATATTTAATATATATCCCTCTAAGGGCATTTTTACCTTTTTCCTATCAATTATTTCTCTTTTATATTAAAATATTACAAAAAGGATTTAAAACAATAAAAAATTAATTAAAATAATGAGAAGTATGACTATAATAAAAATAAAATGGAAGGACACACTTTATTTTTTACTTAAAAAACGTGCATTCAAAGATCATCAGAGAGAAAAAAGGGGGAATAAAAAATTATGTCATCGTCAAACCATAAAATAACATGATCCACACACCATCTCAATGAAAGCGTTGCCATGTGACAATATTGGTAATGTCACGACCCGAATTCATGACCGGCACATATGCATGGTTTCCTTTCAAGGTTTCATAGTTATGCAAACCCAAACTTACATACAAATTTCTTTTAATCCAATCAAAGTTCAACGTAGTATTAATACAAAAATTAACTTCTTATAATACAATTTGATTGTCGTAATACAAGAGTTCGTATAAATTTATAGTTTTGGAGCATTAACTAGAAATAAAAGGAAGGTATAAATTTCAATCAAAAAGCAGGTTCTGAAGGTCCAACAAAAATAACCTACTATCAAGTGATTAGTACTTAAAAGTACATTTTTATCAAGGTTTTATATCATCATTTTGCACTCGAAGTATCAATAACTCCTTAACTAAAGCATGTTTTATAATAAAGATCAAGATCATGCTCTTCCTTTCTCTCTTTGTATTTTTTATGCTTTGTTTTCATTAATATTAAGTTTATGCCTTTCATTTCCTTTCCTTTACTTAGTTAACTTTTATGTTCTTATTTTGTTTATCTATTTTGCTTTCTTTCATTATGTCTAGCTAAGTTAATTATGTCAAGGTGAAAAGGTTACACTAATGGTGTGAGAATAAGTATAATGTAAACTTAATATGGACTTTAATGTTTGATACTAACATGTTTTATATTTGTTATCTTGTTTACTCTTTAATACTTTGCTTGTTAAATGATTAATCTTGATTTATGTTGTATAACACTTGGTACAACAAATGCTTGGCACTTTCATAGCCCATAATGTATGGTATAACCGACACCTGAGCTATGAAAGGAACTTGATTTGTTGTTAACATAAGTTATAATCATGAATGCTTGATGAGATTTACAAGTATTAGCATTAATTGAATAAGATGACTAATGTAATCATGTTAACAATCTATAATCTGATTGGAACCTCCTTTGTGTGTGGTTTTCAATTGAATAATAAGAGTTTATACTATACTTGTTTGACATACCATTAGTGGATCCTCTAACCTTGACATTTGTTATTATCATCGTTTAATCCTTACATTAATAGTCCATCTCCAAGTTCTCATCTTCTTCTTCTTCTTCTTCTTTTTTATTATTATTGTTACTATTATTGTTATTGTTATTGTTGTTGTTTATAATTATTGTTTATAATTTGTACAATTAACCTCCCTGTGGTTCGACCTCGGTCTTGCCGGGTTATTTATTACTTCGACACTCCTGCACTTGGGAGAAGACATTAATCTTTTAGTCGTGTCATCAAGTTATAAGCCTGAAAATAATAAATAATATGAGGGTGAGTTTAACAACTCAGTGAGTAGATAATATTTAATATACACACACGAGGTAATACAACAATAAAAAATATATATACAATTGGATTTATGTTCTTATAGGAAGGTTCCTCAAATAGGTTATAACAAAAATATCATAAGGTAAAACTCGTCAGAAAATCAAAATACAATGAGCATGAGGCTCCGTACTGTGGCATGATCAATCCACACAGGTTAGTGACTCCCCCGACCAATTATGGTTCATATACGATGTGCACAAATACTAATATTACCCTATTAGTATGAGTATTCTGACTGGCATGTCATAGGTTCATAATCATAATCAAACAGAAATACCTATTAACGTCCCGCTAGTAAAATATTAGGATTATTTGAATACAAAAGAGACATATTCAAGAATGAATTAAAAGAACATTTAAACTATTTAATACACTTAACTAAGGGTGTATTCTGTAACCCTATATATTTTTGAATTAACTAGTCAATTTTTTCAAAAACCTAAAATTTAACGGTTTTCTCGAAATCTAATTTATAATAAAATAAATAATAAAATTGGTAATAATTTACTAAATAACCCTTAATTATTCATCAAACCAATATGTAAAAGCTAATATTACAGCTAGTCCCAATATGAAATATATCATATTTTTAAGGGTCAAATTGTAACTTTTATCAAATTGAAGGAGCAAACTAAAAATATCATAAATCCATAACTATGCTGAAATTTTGATCATAATTACTCCTCAATTATGTCCAGAATATCTCATTATGCTCCAGGGACTATTGTGGAATTTTCTCCAAATTTTTAGGGTCAAATTATAATTTTTGTCAAATTGGAGGACCAAATTGAAAGTGTTAAAATTTCATAACTATACAAGAATTCTGCCCATAATTTATTTTTTATTCTGTTTAGAATTTTGGAATATGCTCTAGGGACCAACTTTTAATTTTTCAAAATTTGGGGACTAAATTGAATTTTCACAAATTAAGGGACCAAACTGAAATATTATCATCTTCAACCTCAAACCAAGAATTTTCACAGATTAGCTACTGTTATCCCCTAATTTCTAACATAAATTTACCATTTAAACAAAATCATAATTCAAAATCATCATCTTTATCAACAATCTCTCAAATTGAACTAAACAATTCATTACCCACAATAATAATCAACTTTATGATATTTAAATTAATTCATCAATCAAACTTAAAATAAAATCTTCAAAACCGTAACATTTATTAAAATTGAAATTTAAAGTTCAATAAAACATATTATACACATTAAATCATAAATCTTACCCTTTTAACTTATTTTTCTTTAACTCCCTTTTTTTTTCCTTATCTTTCCTTTTTTTCTCTTCTTTTCCTTTTCCTCTCATGGTATTTCTCTCTAAGAACACAACTCTTTCTCTGTTTTTTTTTAACTTACTATTTATATTTATCATCTTTTTATTTATTTATTACAATACACTTCATTTATTTGTTTTTATATTTAAGCCTATAAAAACTTTATAGCTTTTTTCTATTTTTTTTAATTCAAAATGTTACAAGTAACATGGTTATCTAGTATTTGTTTTTGTTTTACATGAGGTGTCCGGGTCAACTTTTTTGTTTTTTTATTTTTTTTTTGTTTTACGTGAGGTGTTCGGGTCAGTTAGTATTTTTACCGCTAGAGGAAGGAGACAGTATCACTTAACTATCATAGTGGTAGCCCTCCTTCACGTGTGCAAACACATGTTCTTCAACCTATAACAACTTTTTTATATATATCTTAAAAGATCAAACTAACCTTTATTCACATTATATATAATGAAAAAACTACGATAAAAAATCTAAAAGCTCTTAGATAATAGTTTAAAATTGATCGGCTATAAGGGTATGCTAGTATTTATAATGTGCAATAAAAAGAAAAGGATAAAAAAGCCCTGTCATGGCAATTATTTGTGTACTTTATTTTAAGCATACTATGTGTTTCATTGAAAAGATAACCTTATCCTCAAAAACCAAGGTAATTGTTTTTTGGGTGGAGATGCGAAATGATTATTTCAGCTATTCCCATTAATATATATCTTGCGTTACAGTGAAAAAATCACTTCCAATAGATTTTTTGTAATATATTGGCTTAAAACTCACCGAAAACGCAGCAAACCCCTTGATCCCAAGTCCTTACCTTAAGGAAAAGATAACCTTATCCTTAAAAACCAAGGTAATTGTTTTTTGGGTGGAGATGCGAAATGATTATTTCAGCTATTCCCATTAATATATATCTTGCGTTACAGTGAAAAAATCACTTCCAATAGATTTTTTGTAATATATTGGCTTAAAACTCACCGAAAACGCACCGAAACAAAAACTTTCTTCATGAGATACATACACCAGAGTCTCAAAAGAAAGATTATGAAGGGGAAATTCAAATTCAAATTCAAATTCATGAGATATATACTACCTAAAGGAAAAGCTCTGCAGAGGCACGATCAAGGATCACCACACAAAGACACAATCTGCCAAGATTGCTGATTATTGCAGCACTTGTTACAATCTGAATGGCCCACCATCTTTTATTGTCGAAAATACAAAAGCATCGGCAGCTTATGGAGAAAAACACATGAATCTAGTTTTAAGCTTTACTAATTCTTCAGGAACAGTAAATTTAAACATAAGCTTAAATGACAATATGACACTCCATTCCTCATCAATATGATGCATCAATGACTTGCAACCTGCAATCAAGAGTAATTCATTCAGTGTGTAGAATTTATTAACTTAGCCCCATAATTTATTTTTTTTTGGCAAATGTCTACTTGGTTCAGAAAGCTTGACAAATTTTGAAGATATCTTTTTAATTGCCTTCTAAAATTTCATTCATCAAGAAAAATTTCTTTGTATTCTTCAAGAAAAGAAAGATAAAAGGAATTTTTACCTGGAGATAATAACTTATGTGCAGCATTCACTAGCATCAACTTCATCACCAACTTCCAAGACCCCTCTGGCCTTGGTTGAACCATCTCTCTTTGTTTCCTGCTAGCCTTATGAGATCAGCAAACCATTTGATTCTCATCTCACTTAATATTGTGTATCCTACAGAGAAACCAATTACTATTCCACTTGCATATCCAATCCCTACAATTTTCCACTCAAATTACTATTCCACTTGCATATCCAATCCCCACAATTTTCCACTCAAGTATATACTCTGTCCATGAATCCTCGTGGTCGGCTGGAGGAGTAGCAGGTTCATTCACTTCAGGATTGCATTTCCTTGTCAAAGGGGGTCCGCATAGCCTTGGGTTCCCCTCATAAGAAGAATTGGGAAATGTAAGAAATTGGTTGCCTTGTGGTATCCTTCCTTCGAGATGGTTATATGACAGATTCATTACAGCAAGGAATGTCAATTGGGAAATGTAAGAAATTGGTTGCCTCGTGGTATCCTTCCTTCGAGAGTTACAGCAAGGAATGGCAACCTTGAAAGTTGGGGAGGAATCTCCCCTGACAGGAGGTTGCTTGACAGGTCCAAGGACTCCAGCTCTGTCAGGTCGCTCAATGATGACGGGATTTGACCAAGGAAGTTATTATGAGACAAGGTGAGGACTATGAGTGATTTCAGAATCCTTATCTCTTCAGGAATTTCTCCATGGAAACTATTGTTGGAGAGATCAAGACATGTGAACTCATTGGAGTTTATAATCCTATCCATATGCATTTTCCGCCCCTTGTTCGTAATAGTCACCGACTCCATGTAGTATCCATTGATATTGTAGTTATCTCCAACATACCTTGCCCTCGAATCATTGTTGGAGGTCAACTGCATCCCCACTAAACTTTGAACGAATTCCTTCAAGAGATTGCCAGTGAACTCATAGGAAGACAGGTCCATAACATGCAACATTGGCCAAGTGGTCTCAGCACCACGATTTCCAATTGGACCATAAAATTTATTTGCTTGGAGTACCAGAATTTGTAGTGCAGTCAGCCTCTCCAACCATACTGGAAATGTGTCTCGTATCATGTTGCCTCCAAGATTCAAAACCTCTAGCTTTGAACAATTGGCTAAGGAGCGTGGCAACTTCCCTTCCACTTTATTGTCACTGATTTTAAGAGACAGCAGATTACTTGCTATCGCATAACTTGAAATGGAATCGAAGTTATTTCCTTGCAGATTCAGCACCATGAGGGTAGGAAATTTTCCCAAACAATCAGGGATTTGACTTCTAAGGTGGTTATGGGACATGTCAAGCAAAGAGAGTTGACTGCAATTGCATATAGCTTTTGGGATGAACCCGGCAATTGATTGGCATGAAGATCAAGAGTAATAAGAGTATCTGAGGAGGGGAGGGAGATGGGATTGGAGAACTGGTCTAAAAAATGAAAATTGTTGCAAGAAAGGTTTAGATATGTTAGACTCATGTTCCATATCCACTTGGGTATTTGATCACCGAGTTTGTTGTCTGAAAGATCAAGATATAGTTAGCTTCTCTTGGTTCTTTATAAACTATGGAAAGCTACCTGTTATGTACAGGATGGCATTCCCAAATTCTCTAACGTCATGGGAAAGGAAGAAACTCCATCTTCATTGTAGATTGATGTGCTATGGTTTACCTTGAAAAAAGGAGGAATTTTTGGAAAATCAACAGGATTGCCGGAAAGGTATAATGTGGTGAGAGTTGTTTTCCAAATCCAGCTGGGCACATAACCTTGAATTCTGTTGTTGGAAAGATCTAGACCAGTCAAACTGTTTTATGTTTTGAGGAAATTTGGAAATTCAGTCAAGTTGCATGAGGGCAAATACAAAGTTGCGAGCTGGACATAAGCAAGGCTCCTGTTGTCACTCTCAACTGACACACCAGAAAGTGCAAGGAATTCTAAACCCCTCTGATTCTTGAAATCACCAAGCTTCAAGGGG
This sequence comes from Populus euphratica, assembly GCF_000495115.2. Taxonomy (NCBI): domain Eukaryota; kingdom Viridiplantae; phylum Streptophyta; class Magnoliopsida; order Malpighiales; family Salicaceae; genus Populus; species Populus euphratica. The sequence goes on from NW_011500064.1 coordinate 89,231, forward strand.
CCAGAAAATTTGTTATATAGAAGATTAAGTTCTATAAGGCTGGGGAGCTTGAAGAGTGACCTTGGTATTGATCCGCTCAAATTATTGTTACTCAACTCTATCATCAGCAATGAAGAAGATGCATCTGAAAACTCATCTAGTTGGCCACTTAATTGGTTTGAGCTGAGATCTAAATTCTGCAAGGATGGAAGAGTAAATAGAGAAGAATATAGGATTCCGTTAAGCTGGTTATGCTCCAAGGAGAGGAATGAAAGGTTTGCAACTCCATCGCTTTGAAATGGAGGAATGGAACCGTTGAAACTATTAAATGAAAGATCCAGAAATTCAAGTTGGGTGAGGTTTGCAAGTGATGGTGGGATCCATAAAATTTGCACCTGCTCAGGTCTAGAGAATTCAAGGACTTGAGATTGCCGATTGACTGTGGGATCTTCCCAGAAAAATTTGTGTTCTTGTAGACAAGTATTGAATAGAACTATTCAATGAGAATTCTGGAAACTGACCTGAAAGGAGTAAATTTTCAGAGAGATCAATGTACTGTAGTTTTGGCAATAGTAAAATGTTGTTTGGAAAACTCCCATTCAAGCCACAATATGATAAGTCAAGAGTTTCCAAGTTGGAGGAATTTGCTAAGAAACTGGGTGGAATGGAAGAGAGTTCAGAATTGCTATCAAGATGGAGTTCAGAGAGAAAATGGAGTTTTGAGAGAGAGGAACAAAGAGGACCAGAAAGACCAGAGCCAGACAAACTCAAGACTCTGAGGTGGGGAAGCACATGGGAGATGACTTCACACCAATTGCTACCTTGTGCTGAAATGTTTACATAATCAAGATTGAGCTCTACTAGAAAACTGAGATTCTGGAAAAGTTCCGAGGTTTGGCTTTTTCAGTGAAATTGAATCTCCATATTCATAATGCGCAAAACTCAGGTCAAGTCGAGTGGCATGACCAACATCATTACATGTAACTCCTTCCCAAGAGCAACAATCTGTTTTCAGGTCCCACAACTCAGCTCTTGAAGATGATACTGGGAATTTAAGGTTCTCTTGCCACTGTGCGAAGGCCGATCTCTGGTCATCACGGCATCGGTGGTGGGCAGCTTTTGGTGCTGTTGACAGAGATGAAGCGATACTTTGGCAGCTTTTGGTGCTGTTGACAGAGATGTACTCGCTTGATACAAAGAGACTAGGAACACGTAAAGAAACAAGAGTAAACGATGATGAAAATCTCTCATTTTTCCTATGGCTGATAATATTTAGCAGAGAAAACTCTAGCTGGACAGTTCTTGGATATTTCCATGGCTGTAAAGTCGCAAGACTCAAATTGATTGGATGCATAATGTAGAAACAAGAAAAACTCATACTAAGAAATTAATATGAGAGCAAATTGAAGATATTGTTGATGGTTATTGCATGACTAAGTGGAAGTCAAGTTGGATCTGCAATAATGTTTTGGTTATTAGATTCTACAGCCTTCACTTGATTTCTAGACAAGTTCATGCAGCTCTAGGGTATAACTGTTGACAGAGGCGGAGCTAGAAAATAAAATTAAGAGGGTCAAAATGTTAGTTGTTTTATTATTTAGGTTAAAAATATAAATATTATTAAGAGAGGGATTGAAAAAACATTTCTTTGTAAGCCCCGGTCCCTGCTAGCCTCCCCTGTCTTCGCCCCTGACTGTTGAAGAAGTCAAGTGTGAGACAGTGAAAGTAATGAATGTGTAGAAGTTTTACAAGTTCTGTGGACACAAGTCACTAAAGGATAAGCCTTGGAGTATTCTGCAGCCAACGACTATGGACTCAGGCTGGTTGGATTCATTGATGAGGGGAAGAAATGCAGCAGAAATTAAATTGGAGATGTTGATGGCTATTGACAGAGCGAAGTAAGGACAGGATAGTTGATTTGGAGATGGTAATTGTTGGAGACCAACTTGAACGTCCAGTTTGAAATAACATGTCCTTTAGGTTTGGTTTTACAAAAATAAAATAAAAAATGTATAATAACCCTGGTTATATTCATGACTAGTCAAATAAATTTGTTTTATTTGAGTCAAAAGAAAATAAAAATAGAGGCAATGATAAAAAAAAAAATCAATGTCCAACAAAAAAATTTAAAAGAAAATAAGAAAAACAATATTAATTTTTATTAACTTTTTAAATTTATAATTTGAGTCATCAAGCTGAAAGTAAAAAATAGAGGCAATGATAAAAAAAAAAAAAATCATTGTCCAACAATAAAATTTAAAAGAAAATAAGAAAAACAACATTAACTTTTTAAATTTATAATTTGAATCATCAAGCTGAAAGCATTAAAATGATAAAGAAAGAAGTCAGGAAATAAAAAATCACACAAAAAACTTCATACTTATTTTTATTATTTACTAGAATAGTTATAATATGGTGATTTTATTTTTCTACCCAAAAAACTTCAGATCTAAAGAGTATTGGGATCTTTTTATATGATCCATTGATCATTTTTAAATTGACTATAAATAAATAAAAAAATTATTTTAATTGCACGGTGAAATAATTATAATATTATTAGAAGTAAAAAAATAATATAAAGAGGGTTTTTTTATTTTTACAATAATTTTTATTATTATTATAATGTTAGATAAGAGATAATTTGATGTTTTACAAAACATTAAAAAATAATGAACAGTTAAAAAACAAATTAAACCCACCCAAATGCTCTTAAAAAACTTCAAAACTGGAGTAAAGAGGTTTTTTTAACAATGGTTTTTTTTGTTATTACTCTATTATTATTGTACTGTCACATCACATGAAGCCAACTAATTAGCTGCTAAATTGCTTTTCATAAGGCTCAAAGTGAAGGATCAAATCAAGGTAATGTAAAGATAAGTACAATGCGTATACTTACAGTCTAGGGAAAGCCTCGGGAGAGCAGGAGTAGAGCAGCACAGAAGCAAGGAGCAGACACCGAGAAGAAAACCTGCTGTTAACAAAGTCTAACAATTTCAGGCTAGCTGTAACCCAGCATTACATACAGCCTGCTCGAAGTCAGTAGACATGCCGATAGAGATCTCGAGAAGCTTTAAAACATACTCCACCTACATAATCAGTCTAAGGAATAAAATGAGTCCTTACAAGCATTTGAAATTAAGCATAGATTAAACGAATATTGCAGAATTCAACAAAGAAGAAGACTAGAACAAGATTCGAAAAGTTCGAGAGTATATGATTTTCTAGCTAATTAATTAAAGATACGTAGCAAAAACTTCCGACCACACTTCATAGGAAAATCTAAGACTTAAAAATAATAAAATAATGGTAATAGTAAAGAATGATCAGAGACCTTGCAAGCATAGTTGTCAACTCGATCGGGAGACTGACTTGAAAAAGATTAATATATAATTTAAGGTTTCAGAAACCCTTTCCTATCTTTTGCTTTCGCTGTACACTGCATCAATAAGTGTACGAGAATTTGCTGAATTGGTTACCCTATGGTCTACTCCCCTCCAGGCGGTTATATGAGAGATTCATTACAGCAAGGAATGTCTGCCTTGCAAGTTGAGGAGGAATCTCCGCAGAGATCTGGTCCTTTGAGAGATCTAAGGACTCAACCTCCGTTAGGTTCATCATTGATGACAGAACTTGGCCAAGGAAGTTATTGTGAGATGAGTTTGAGATACATTATCTCTTCAGGAATTTCCCCATGGAATTTGTTTTCAGAGAGATCAAGACAGGGAAACGGTCACTGTTCTCTCCATATGCACTTCCAACCCTTTGTTCATAATAGCTACCGATTCCTTGTGGTAGTTGAAGATGGGGTAGTTCATAGAGTAGTCATCTCCAACATACTTTGGCTTTTCGATTCTCTTTTGCTAGTAATTTGCGTAGCCGCTAAACTTTGAACGAATTCACAGTTCCAGAAAGTAATTCAACCTAAAATTTATCTTCTCGCATCACAAGAATCTTCGATGCAGGTAGCAGCCCCAACCAGAATGGGAAAGCGTCACGTATCATGTTGTGTCCAAGGTCCCAAACCTCCAGCTTGTTTAGCTATGGATATTGGCAATTTTCATTCCACTTTATTGCCGTTAATTTTGAGTGGCTGCATATTGTTTTCTAGTGCAAAATCTGGCATGCTAAGATCGATTTCATACTCAAGTTTAGAATTTTGTTTATTTTCCATGTAATTTTTGAATTTCTTACCTAAATAAGCTTAAGAGTTTAGTATTGTACTGACATAGAATTATTGACATTTAAAGTTATTAAATCATAATTCTTTTTACAATTTAGTTGTAAATTTTGTGAATCCTGGACTTCTTCTTCACTGCAGGCTGCGTCACTAAGTAGAAGAATTTACCAGGAGATTGGGAGGAATGGACGATAGTGAAATCCCATCAAGGTGGAGTTCACACAGAAAACAGACCTACGAGAGAGGAACAAAAAAGACTAGAAAGAGCAAAGTAAGCCATACTCAACACTCTTTAAGGTTAGGAAGTGCATGAGAGATGGCTTCACGCCAGCTACTACTGTGTGCTGACAGATCTGCACAATCAAGATTGAGTTCTACTAGAAAACTCAGATTTTGGAGAAGCATCTCAAGGTTTGGCCGACTGAGCTGTATTTGATCAACTAGAGGGCTCAGGTCAAGTTTAGTAACATGACCAACACCATTACATCAGACTCCCTCCCAAGAGTAACATTCTGTTTTCAGGTCCCACAATTCACCTTCTGAAAAAAAATAGCCAAGAAATTTTTCTTGCGCGGCAGATTTCTGGTGATCAAGGCATTGGTGGTGGGATTTAGCTTGTGGTGGTGTTGATGATGACGAAGCAAGATTTGTTATCTGGTACAAGGTGAGTAATAAGAAAATCTCTAACGTGCCAACGAAGAACATTGTAGACAAGGAATGGAAGTAATTCAACTCCTTGGTATAAGATCCCATTCGACAAGCGAAATGAAATCACTAGGAAACCCAACATGACTAGAGGCTTCTTCATAGCCTTAACAAAAGACTCAAGAAAATGACTACACCAATATGCATGTTACTTGCCAGTAGCACAGCAAAACTCATTCTTTATCTGGGTATGTACATAGTTAATCTTGAGTAGGATTTGAAGAGTTCAATTATTCAAGCAGCAAGAACAAGCACTTTAATGGTTCCTTGATTATTTGCAGCTAGCATTGTAGGGCTATCACTCTTCCAACACACAGCACTAGTGAAGTATGATCCAGCATCATCGCCACCATTCTCCAAATCTATACTAAATCTATGCGAAGCTGCAGGTTTAGAGATAGCCTGCAATTTTTGTCAAAACTATATTATTAAAGGATTCTGAAGCCAAAGGAACCAGCTTATTCAAATGTTCTCAAACCTTGTGATACACAAACACTTCATTCGTTTCGCTGCCGCAAGCAATGTATTCATTATTCACCGCAAGACCCACAAAGTTTTTCTCATTCGTATGGCCTCTAAATGTACGCAGCTGAAAAATAAAGGATAAGGGTAATTTGGAAGCGCCATGGAAAGAAATCGCAAATGGTACCAAGTATCACAGATGCAATCACAATTCCAGAGAAAGTAATCAAAGTAGTGGTAATATATCAAGGACTGTGTTCTTTTTTCTTGGAACGGGCCATAACTTACTGCTAGATTTTCCTTCACGTCCCATAAGCGCAATGTGCTGTCAGTAGATGCAGAAGCCAGCACGTTACTAGATAGAAATTTCACATATGAAACAGTTTTCCGATGCCCACTAAACACATAAAGTGGTTGGCTAATGTTTCTCAAGTCATAATAGTGAATATGATGATCAGCAGATCCCACCTGTAAGATACCAAGTATCGTTTCTTAAACATGAATCCGTTCAGGATTGATACAAAAACAGGATGCATGCAAAGGCATTATAAAATTTTCTTGCATGCTCTCTGATTAGCAAGAAGAAAGAAGAGTTATATATCTTTGCTTTAATGGAAAATATGATATTGGTGTAACTTTCTTGACCATAGACTCTGAAAGGAAAAAACTCGTGTAAAATTCTCTATATTTTTTGTGTTAGCAAATTTATAAGAAACATGATTCATCTAGCAAGAATCTTACAGAGACATACCGCCACATGAATGCTGGATCCAGGATTATACTTGACAGAACAGACATTTGCTTTCATATCAATGTTGAGAACACTTGACTCTTGCTTTGTGCTCCAAATTTTGACCTATTAAACTCAGAATCGGATCTAAGCATGAATGCATAATGAAACCAATCATCAATTTATAAGCAATGAAAAAAATAGCTCCTGGCTCTGTTCATATTTTGGTAAATGGCTGGATTGAAAGGCTTCTTGATAAAGGGATGGTATCAAATTTTGCCTTATAATTATGGTTATTGCCAAGTACCTTGCAGTCATCGCTCCCAGATACAAGCATTGAAGGTTCATTCTGTGAAAAATCAACACTCCAAGCTCGCTTTTCGTGCTCGTCATACTCCATTATGCTCTGGTGAGAAAAGTGTCTTCGTGAAAATAATTTAACATCTCAGTCAGAAAAATTTAAGGAAATTAAAGTTTATAATTAAGGGACATGAAGGCTGTTTGACCGAGCAAAGCTGAAATCATAAATTTGCATTCCAGCTTTGCAGGCTTCAGGCCTGAAAACAGACACTTTGTGTAAGAAATTGAAGGGTAGGGCTACATCCAGAGTTTCCTGCACTGGTGTCAGTCTGTCATGATCATATAGAACAGAACACCAAAAGTGAAGTATCATGAAGTACCTGGCGAGTTGTTACATCCCACACAGTTACTATCCCCTCATAATCACTGCTAGCAATATGATTTTTCATATACTTGTTCCAGCTCACGCAACTGAGTTTAGATCGCGTGGACATTTCGACAACAGGACAATGCACATCTTCCGGTTCATTCATGACCTAGAAAGAAATGATACAGGCCAAGGCTGATTAGTCAATAGAGAAATGATTGTCATAATGGATACTATTGTAACTTGCTTCGCGATGATCATCAGCCCTGAGTTCTTCGAAAGACTGATAGATTAAGCACAGGAATCAAAACCAATATTCTTAATCATTTGATCAGTGCAATCAATTTGATGAGATGTCTGCTAACGAAGAATTAAGCAGCTAAGGTGCATGATACTTAAGTTGGTAAGATAGTATAACACTCTTCCCACACTTACTTTGGAAAACTCAAAAATCTTAATGCGCCTATAAACTCCAGCAGTAGCAAACAGTTCATCATCACGATCAAATTCTATACTGCAACACAATGTGATTTCATGATGATTAGGATACTTGATTGTAATGACATATAGAAGTTGGAAAGACAACCTGGGAAATGCAAACTTTATGAACAAAGCAAAAAACATATGAAATAAAATGAATCTACTTGAAAATGACCCATCGAGACCAACTAACCTGGACACGATGTTAGCAGAGTGGAAAAGGCCACCTTGTCTAAGTTCAGCGACAACCCTAAATTGACTAACACAACAACCAACAAGAAGTCAGAAGTAACCGAAGCAATTTTCAAATGTAATAAAGTAATGAGCGGCCAAGCTTTTGAAAGAAATTAAAGATTGATTGGAAATAACAATATTCAACATTGAGAAATTCGTCCACCTGCATCGAGTGAAATTGGTTAGCACAGAATGGAAATCCTCAAGGCCTGGATTGTATCCTTCTCTATTTGAAGTATCTGCATCCCTCTTTTCCTCTTTACATGCTTGTCTAACCCAATTTCGACGCTTTTGCAAGTAACATTCTTGCAAAGCATTGAACTGTAGCAAGAGAAGGCAAATGAGAACCTATTTAGCCATTGAATCAGATTGAAAAGTTCGACTACTGCTGCAAGAAATCAAATGATATAACCCCAAGTCTCCAGCAAGACCAGGAGGTTGGAAACAGTGATGCTATCACACAATCACTTAAACAACAAGAGAGTGGCATATATGCAAGTTCAGAAGATCCTTACCTGTGCACGGACCCATTTCTTTTTAGATGCATTTGCTTCTGATTGAGTAAAAAACTTAGAATTTGGATCATCAGCGAACATCCCAAGTTTCAGTGAGAGTCTGTCACTTGCCCTGGATAACTCTATTCTTTTCTTCTCCACAGAATTTATGTCCTCCTCAATGTAGTGGAGATCTGTTTGAATCTGCAAAAGGTACAAATGTCTGTTAATCTGCATACTAATGAAACACTAGTAGGCACTCGAACGGGTTCCAATGGGAAATATGAGACATTAAAACCCAGTATGTCTAAGACACAAACAAACAAACAAAATTCAAGAACCTCATTGAGATCATCAAGCTTTTGCTTGCTGAGGCAATACAAGAAGTCAAGTAAAATTCGCATATTTGTATCTGCTTCCTCTTGCTCCATCTTTCTCTTTTTCTCTGCAAGGAGGGCCATAAGGCCATCTACCACCGCAAATGACACTCCACAACCCTGCATACGAATACCATGAAAGAGTCATTCAAAAATAAAGAGGACATATTAATGCCCATCAATGAATTTATCCAAGTAGGTAATCATTGAATCCAATCAATGAACCATCAAAATGACAATAACAAAGCTGTTGTAATGCCTGGCGAAGATGTTCATAAGGTGATGCAGTCTTGGCTACTTGACGAGCATAAGTTCTCTCCAATAACTACGTCATTCGTTCAATACTTGTATAGCCGTAAACAAGCTTGAACATTATATATGACCACAAAAGCTTTGTTTTGTAAGAAAGAAAGCACCCGAAACACCAGAAAAGATAAGGCAAAGATGAGCAAACCTTATTTAGCAAAACATTAGGAAAGTTATGGTTGTAGGTGAGGTAATGAGCGCAACAAGGACAGTCATTCTTAAATGAGTAGTAATGCACATGCAACAGAAGTGACGTAATCGACTTGAGATAACATGTTATTATGCCCAGTTAAGTGTATCTGTTAATGAAAATTTGTACAGATTATTATATAAATAGTATGACAGATGTATTTATAAGTGGTAGGATAGATTTGTATTTAAAATAAGAACTGGTTTGTTGCTTTCATGTGGTTTCGGTTCTAATATTTAATTGTTTATATAATGATTATTAAAGATTAATTTTAGGATTCATAAGATTAGTTGTAATTTATAAGTGGTAGGATAGATTTGTATTTAGTAGTACTTGCAAATTAATCTAGATATCCATGTTAATTTAAAAAACCAACTTAAAAAATCATAATTTTTAATTTAATTATTGGATAGGTTTAAGGTTTTATGGAAATTCTGGAAGACTATTTTTCTGATAGTAATTCTTACAGCCTTACATAGATATCGGTTCTCTAGACATTTAAATTTTTTTTCCAAACATTCAATTTGGAAAATTTTTGTTTTTTTTCTTCAATTTCATGCATTATTTTAGATTTTATAATTATTTTCTTTGCATTTTTTTCTAATTGAAATAGGATCTCTAGAATTAGAATTTATAAACCTTGACAGACTTCTTGAATATTATTTTTAAAGAGAATAAAATTGTAAATCTAGAGTTATATCTACGGTACTTTTCACTTATCAAATTTTTAATGTTCTACGCAATCTTTAGCTTCCACGGGCATCAAGAAGCTATGTCCACAAGAAGTGACGGAAGCATCCTTAATTATCTGCATGCAAATAGGAAACATATCCTTGTCTAACTCCTCCGTTGGTGGTGGCATTTTGGAGTTAGTTGCCTCGGAATTCACGGTGGGGACTAGTGCCCCGACTGAGCTCTCTCCTCCCATAATGAATAATAGCTAAAATATGCTATCCTTGTCTATCTTTGTTTTCTTTCCTTAAAAAGAAAAAAACCAAATCTTGTGGTGTGAGTGAGTGATGTGAATGTCATCATATATAGGAAGAGTTGGTGAAGGGAGAGCTTGCTGTGGCATTTGGTAGTGGAAGATGGAAGAAGGAAGAAGGGCGGAGAAGGGAGGAAGTCAAGGTGTTTGTTAGCTAGGGAGAGTAAAGAATGTTTGAGTTACGAGGATGGAAACGGCCCACGTTGGGCGGGTGCTTTAGGGTCATTAGATTAGCAATCAAAACGTAGAAAAGTTTATGGCAAAAGGATGTGGCTGGCGCTGCTTCTTTCTTTCCTCTTCTTTTTTTTAAAAAATGTAGTGGCGCATGCTTTTCTTGTCAAGAAAATTAAAACCCACTTGTCTTCCGTCGTGTTTTATATATAAATATATATAGATGGGACATTAAGATTGAACTCTCCCCTTCTGGAAAAGAGTTTCTGATAATGTTTTAATGTCTCTAGTACGGTTTCTGGTGGTAGTTGTCAATTGACCAATTAGATTGTTACTAGCAGACTGCCTGCGTGATGCCACGGGCTCGTCTAAGAATATTTTATTGTCTACGAATATTTCATCCATTTTTGAGAGATGCATGTTGAAGTACTCGAGAAAATTTTGGACATGCCGCATCCTCGTCGGGAACAGGTGCCAAGCACAACCAGCTTTCTGTGTTGGCATTGGCAACGCTCTGTTGAAGATTACCAGACACGTTGTGCCCATTTTAATCGATGACCTCATTCTGGGGATGGAACTACTTAACAGACAGCACACATCTCAAAAAATTTAAATATTCATAGTTCCAGATTAATAATCCAACAAAGATTCATTATAGATGGTTGAAAGGGCTCGGTTTGCTTGGCCCATGGTCATAGAGAAGCTTCAAATGTTCATCGTTCCAGTCAATCCAACAAGGATCCATGAAAAGCACTTGGGCCAGGTTTCTGGATTGAAATTGTGGCTATCACAGGCTATGCCATTTAAGCAGCTAACATAGGACCACATGCATCAAGAATTGCTAGCTCTGTTGTGCAGGAAACACCGTTTCTAAAAATACAATTTTAAGATGGACTAACCAAGCTAAACAAATGATTCAATTTTCATTTATGGCTTGAAAAAGCATGTAAAATATGTAAATTTGTAATGTTTCTTTCTATGTATACAATATCTCACCATCCATCACCTGAAATGTATACTGTTTCCTTGTTCTCCTTCAAATATTTTGCTTTGATGGAGGAGACGTTACAGATTTCTTTATACAATCAACAATACCTTCACAATCTGCTTGAGGAAGATCACAGCCAGTATCATCCTCAAAAGCATCCTCTGGATATGAATGTGGAGAGCGGAGATTTCCATGAGTTTGGCAGGCCTTCATGGTCTTACAATGTTCAGCCTCATCATCTCTGACGTTCAGAAATACATCATATAAATTCTCTGGAAAGAAAAGGAATTTGACAAGAGAACACAAAAGCTCTGTTAGTGTCGCTTTAATAGTTCAACTCCTATTTTTCTCCCTTAATTCTCTTTAAAATGAAAATTTTGACAACAGAGTCGGAGTTTATTCTTACCTATTTTTGGCCTCCGTGAATGGGGAGCTCTGGAAGTTTGAAATTCATCTGGAAGTGATCGGAGTTGTTATACCATTGTCTCACGTCATATAAGATGCAACCATTGTTTGTTAAATAAAAAAAACTTACCAAACAAGTACAAATCACCCTCAGTATAATATTTTACAGCAACCTCAGGTGCAGGCAATTTTTTCAAATCATCTACAAAGATTAGAAGCAAACATAATGTATCAGAATAAAGGTCGGTGATGTTGGACAAGATGAATCTATAAAGTTAAGCGCATGATAGAGATCATTCATCAAACTGTTTTGCGTGCTGATAGATTTTTGGGGCAACCCATGACCTGAATACATATGCATAAAGATTTTTGGTATCATCAAGCTGTTGGTTTAATAGCATCCAAGGCATCGTAACTCAGACGTTATCAGTCAAATTATCGATGACTGCTGGTAATTAATTGTATCACATGAAAAATAATAAATGGTTGTCTTGAGGGTTAGCAACTCTATTCACATAGCTTAACTCAAAAAAATAAGAAAAGGTACAGAATGAAAATATGAAGTGACAGTAGCCAAATGGCAAACACAAGTGAAACAGAGGTAACGGAAATTGGTTTTTTCTCAATATCTATACTCACAGATGATGGATGTGCAAGTAACTATTCTAGTATCATCAACCAACATATGAAACTCTTAACATACCTCCTCGGGCCTTGATAAATTTGTCATAAGTTGCAAATGCATGGCTCTCAACACATTCAGAGAAGTGATCTGAAAAAAATGATCAGGTTGAATTGATCAAATTCGACATTTTGAGATAAATGACTACGTGTGTAGGTTATTTTGCAAAAGACTCATCCATAAGACAATTTATTTTGGGTGCTTTTCCAATGGGATTAGAGCAATATAAAGGAATTGAGTTATCAAAATCACCAACTTGAGCTCAATATCAAAATACCAATTTGAGATAAATGACTGTAGATTTTCAGCAAGACAATTTATTTAGGGTGCTTTTCCTGTGGCTTGAAGCAACATGGGGAAAAGAGTTAAAAAAACAATTAAAAGCGGCTATAAAATATATCATGTTTATCTGTTTCAAACTAAAATAGAAACCAACAAACATGGAACTTTTTAGAGCTCTATGAGGTCAAATAATGTTTATGAGAGTTCCAAGAATATGTTCAAAATTGAAATTTTTAAACAGGCATACCTGGTTCATCATCTTGTTTCAGTTATGTTCTCATAAATTGATAAATTATCATATCATTTAATCACTCAAGACTCAAGAGGATTGAATGAGTGGGATGTTACAATGCATGGAAGTTATTAACCAGAAAACCAGATGTGCGTACTTACATGCCATTCTTGGGCTCAATGCATACATTAAGACTGTCATGAAATAATAAGAGGTTGCTATAACTTGAGCAAGAAGCCGGTCAAACCACCAAGAATTACCACCCAATTCCTGCAGCCAAATCAAGATGCCATCAGAATCATGAGAATTATGCTATAGTGTTTTGTATTTGGAGCCACTGAACCATAAATAAATAACCCTAAGTTTCATGGGTTGTTTGCATATTCTGTATTTTATGACCAATCTTCATTGGAAAAGGAGCATGTTTATCCATTTTCTTCCTCGATTTTCTTTCATCTTTACTTCATCTATATTAAGTTTACAGATCATCTCGTATTCAAATGCCATCCCATGCAATAAATGACAAATTGAAACAGTGAAACAACATTTACTGGACTTGAGACCATGACTGCTGACCATAATCAACAGAGAAAACATAAAGACAAAATGTCCCACTAACAGAAATCAAGAATATAAACATGCAACCATTAAACTGCAAAAGATACTTACTTCCATGATAAGCAAGTGATGCATCTCATTCCAGCTCTCAGCAAAATGCACTTTGAGATAATCAGCTCTTCTCCACCAACCAAAACTCTCATACATGTGAAGAACAGATATAAAGGCTGCCATTGTTCAGAAATCGACAGTTACTATTAAATTCAATATTTGAACAGCATAATGAGAGTAATTCAAAGAACCCCAAAACCAAGTCAGCAAATTCAATTTTGACGAACTGCAATAATTTCTCATCGCATCATGGAAGTGTGATATAAACACTGATACAATGTGCAATCAAATTTTCTCTTGTTGAAAGCATAATCACAGCCAAAAGATCATTTTCTACATGACCATCGATATTCCAACCCATCAATAACCCCGGTTCTAAAATTTAATAACATGAGCCTTGTTTAGTTTGAAACTAATAAACCCTTATTGGGTTCTATCAAAATTGAAAGAGAAATCAATATATATTAGTAATACTGACCAAAATAAGGAACTCTAGCAATAGTTTCCAAAACAAAGAACCTAGCATAATCGCGGTCGTGATAAAGAGTATCAAGAATTTTTATCACCGAATCCTGCCAATAAAAAACAAGCAAGAAATGAAAAGCACAATCAATTACATACAAAAACCCCAATTTCCTTATGCTACGACCAAATTGGGAACCTTGAAATCAATTATTAAATAGAAATCAACAAACCAGAAACCCTTGCAATTCAATGCAAGCAAATGAAAATAAATCAGTAAATCATACAGTGAGAAAGACATTGACAGATTGTTCAAGCTTGATAGCCCAAGTCTCTAATCCACTAGGCGATGAAGATTGTGGTGAGCCCCGAACAGGCTCATGAGTGAAAGTCTTTGGTTGAAATGATTCCTCAACAACAACTTTCTTCTCTTCATCTTCTCTCAAAATTGTTGCTTGAACTTTACACAACTTTCTATATATATAAAAAAAAAAAGATAGAAAATAAAAACTTTCATCAGTAATCTCAATCAATATTAGAAATTTGATGATGATTAATGTTCTTGATTAGCAACTAAAAACAACACAAGCAAATACCTGGAAGGAAGAAAGGGATGTGAAGTGGGGTTGCTGCTGTTGTTGCGTTTGAAAAGCAAAGGGTTTTGTGGGGTTTTAGTGAGATGTCTTCTGGTTTTAAAGGATGAGGAGATTGTGATTACAGTGCATGAAGAAGAAGAGAGAACTGCTGCTGCCATTTTCTTATTATTTTTTAGAGATTAGCTGCTGAGAAGCTGTCTGAACATAAATGAGAACAAATTGCAGAAGTTGTTAGAAGAAGAAGAAAAGTGTGAGTACGGTTGATTGACTTAAGGTAAGGAAATGGAAACAGTCGTAATGGGTAGTGTCGTCGTTTATAGTTTGCCGAGCTGGGCGTTTTCTGTGGCCGAATCCATGGTATTGGTATATTCCTCAATTTGTCTTCGTCTTTGTTGCCTACCGGATCGGACCTTACCTTAAATTAGGTTGATTAATTTAAAATGAAATTTTTTAAAAACAAATTATAAAATTAAATTCAGTTTTATTCAAGTTTTAATTAGATGAATCACGTTAATTTAAGAAATAACTGGTTTTGATCAAATTAACCGATGCAGGAGAGTTTTTAAGAAAAAAATAATTATTATTCTTTTTATTTAATTTTAAAAAACTTCTTTTATTTAGTTTTGGAAATAAAATATTGAAATTGATAATTTTGTTTTTCTAGTTTATTTATAATTTATATATATTTTTTTATTTTTTTATTTCCTAGTTTGTTTGTAATGGTTTCTAAGCTTATTTAAGAAGTTGTAAATATCTTAAATAAAATCATATTAAAATTTTCTATTTAATAATAAAATTATGAATTATAGTTATGTATTCTATCATATTTCGGTCATTAATATTTTTTTATTGTTATTATTTTATTTTATATTTTTATCTATATTATTAATTTTTATCCAATTTAATATGATATTCAATCTAAGTCAATTTCAAGATAAACGAGTCACCAATCAAATTAGTAATCTGTTTAATTATGGTTTAATAATATTATGTTTATACATATTCCTCCTTATATTTAGAATATGAATTTGAATATTTCTTTTATAATACCACTACACTCTATGTATTTTTTTTTATCCTATTTTTTTATTCAATTCAGTGACAAAATATTAAACAAATGAATTTATGATTTACCTTTTAAAATAATTTTATTTAATAATATAATAGTATAGATATAAAATAGCATTAAGAGGATTATTTATTTAAAAATATGATATTATAGAAAAAATTAAAATGGCAAAAATATAAAAACACATAAAAAAATCTAATATACTTCACTGTAAATAAATTATAAATAAGAGAAATCTGAAATTAAAATAGAGGAGATTATTAATAAAACTCAAAAACTTAGATAATACTATATAAAAATATGAAATTAAAATAGAGGAAATTATTATAAAAAAAAAACACTCAAAAACTTAGAATAATAATATAGAAAAGGAAGGACCCTAGTCACTAGGCAGGGCTTTCTCCAGGTGCACCTAAGGTCAAGTCCAGCCCGCTTAATTTTTTTAAAAGAAAATTCATCCATGAATGACACGTCGTTCGTGCATCATACTAGAGAAGGAAAAAGAAAAGGTAATAGACGAGTGGGGCGAGGAGGGAAAAGACTTGGAAGAAGCTTTCTGAGTTTGGTCTTTGCTGCATGCAGCAAGGCACTGAGCTTACTTGTCATCCTTAGTTTGGAAAAGGAACGTAATTGAATCTAACAACTTTACGGAAATGAGATTTTCTGGCTGTACGAATCCGATTTTCTTCACAGTCCCTGCTAATATTTTCTGTGTGTTTTCTTACTGTGAGTTTGACATGAAACCGCCATGAACTTGTAAAGCAAGCTCAATCCTAGCTTCCAGGCATCATAATTGCAGGCAGAAACGCAGGGGGCGTTTCTTGTAATACATCTTTTGTCAGCTTAGATCGTCAATATGATGCAAGAAAGAAGATCCATAAAATCATTCTTCCAACCAGGTCATGAGTTGATCTGTCGACTGGGTTGGTTTTAGCAACATTCATTTTAGATGACCCATTTAATTTGATTTTTGTTAAATAAGAATTATTGTTAATTAGCTTGGTCCATAAATCAAGTGCTTGTGTGTGCAATCTTCTGCATAAAAATTCATTGAAATAACTGGATTAAATGAAACAGAAAATGCGAAAAGAGGCCATATATCATTTCATTCAAACAGTGCTTCCCCTAAAATATGTACATTGCATCATATTGCATGCATACACATAACAGGGAAAGGCTCTAAATATTATGGCATTAATCTCTCCACAGTCTCACAACGCTACTAATCTTTCCAGTTTATTCTTCTAAGCAAGCATCTCTACTCCTTAATCAATGGAAGACTGGATCCTGCACACATGATGAACAAGAACAAATTATTAATTAATGTGAGGAGAAATTCAATTCACTTCACAAAAAAAAGGAGGAAAAGAGAGAAGTCAGTCGTTTACTTGTCACAGTCGATTTGGGGTAAGATGGGCACGGGGACAGGGACTTTGCACGCATCAGGAAGTTCCTTAGCTCTGGTAGGATCAACCTTGTAAGCAAGAGATGCGCTCTTTAAGCATTTACAGAGGTCCCTACGGTCTTGTGTGGTGGTAGCATGTTGACTCACCCATCCCACAGCTTCGCAGCAAGCAAGAGATGGCGATGGGGCAGTAATAGTCAAGAATGGGAGGCAGTTGAGCAATTTAGACATGGCTTCTGAGCAAAGGTCGTTAGCCACGCTTGTGCTTCCACTCCAAAAAGAAAGCGTTAGCCAAAAAGCAATCACAGTCACCACTATTTTCTTCTCCATCTCTCTTCACTCTCTAGACTACTGCTACTTACCTATATGATCAACTGGGCTTGCTTGGTGCTGAATGCTCTGCACAAGCTGCCTGTTTATAGTGCAGTAAGCCCACAGGATAACACTGGTCAGTGTGCATGGAGTTGCTTTTACACACATTTTCTTTCTTTCTGGTTTTGGATTTGAGTGAAAGTGGTTCGATTTTCAATTTCCAAAGCCTGATTAATTAACTAGTTGACAAAGTGTTTAATGTGTTTCAACTGCTTTAATACTTTTTTACTTCAAATTTCCTCCGGCCATTTGCCTTTCAGGGCTTCATGGATTCCGGTTTTAATGTTGTTTGGATTTTACCTTTGAATGTGCATGTATATTCTTTCAAATTTTCAAGCTGTTGTGTAACTGAAAATGGTTTAAACAATTATATTTTTTATAGGTGATTTATGGCAATCAGTTCACTTATTTTGTTTGTATTATTACAATACATGTAATTGGAATATTTTAAATGGGATTTATTTCATTGAGAAATTTGATGATCATCATCTCAAGAATAACTCTAATATTTGATTAGATAACTATGATATAAGTTTAATATTGTAGAGTAAGTTATTTTTAAAAAATATTTTTTATTTAAAAATATATTAAAATATTTTTTTTAATTTTTAATATCAGTATATTAAAATCATCATAAATTTAATACTAAAAAAACTAATTCAATGTTTTTTTTTAAGTAAAATGCATTTTTCAAACATATTCAAACACAATTATAAATACAAAAACAAAAATAAACCAGCTCAATTGAAAAATATTATACGTCATAATTAATATGATTTAAAAAAATGTAAACTGTATACGAGAATAAAAATAAAAATCACATCAACTCTTATTAAAATTGGTATGATTTATGCTATGCAAAAAAAAAATCATATATAGAAATAAAAATATAAGTCATGTACGAGTAAATATTTTATTTGATCTCTCTATTGAAAAAACAAAACAAAACAAAAAACTGCGTCAAAGGGTATTATATTATAATTTATTATTTCACAATGATTATCATAGAGTTACTTCGATGAAATGGCAACCAACCTAACACTCAAGGGGGTAAAAGCAAAGAAAGAAAAGAATCTCAAGGGGGAAGGAAAAGATTGGAACAGCAAATTCATTGAGAAGTTTAGAAATTTTGAAGGTTCCAAAATGAAAATAGTGGGCCAAGTATCCCCAATCGTGAAAAGTTAACTGTTAAATTCTGTGTTCACTGGTTTTCTTCCATGGTGAATGAAGGGAGAAAAACAGACGATATATATCTAATCAATGTAGCTTTCGAAAAAGAGTTTCTCACAATATGTACAAACACTACATGCTGTGAGGATGAGAACAAAGCGATTGATTCATAGCCAAAAAAAAGGACAAAGAATCGGTATCTCTAGCAGCATACCTCAATTTTTTATACTGAATTTAGCTTTTTCATTGGCTTTTGTAAACTTTGTAAGAATCGATTACTTATTGTGTCAGACATTGCCAGCAGGTTCCTATACGTCTTCAAATCAAAAGACCCCCACCCCAAGCTAAAATCCTTTGATCTCCACAGCAAAATCAGCCAGTACTTTGCATCACCTGCTCCATCAATGGCTGTAAGTGATCTCGCAGCTAAAATATATTACTCAGTTCTCTTTTTCTTGATTTTTTTTCCCCTGTTTTAAAGATGTTTCTTGGTGTCTCGTCCCTAGGTTTGTTTTTCTTGTTCAACTTGCTCTATGACGGATCATCTTTGCTTGAACTGGTATTTTGTAATGAGATGATTTCTCCAATCTATCCTGTGTTATCTTGCAATAGCTTTGCTGACGCAGCGTATAGCGAAAAGACAGAGCTAGCTTGGATTTTAGTATTTCTTAATCATTTCTATATCAATCTATTATTATTACGGAAAATTAGGATATGATAATAGCCTTGTTGACGCAACGCGTAGTGATCTTTCCTAAGGTTTCTCACGCCAGTTTCTACGCGTTATGTGCCATCTGTGAACAGTATAACAACCTGCTATGTTAATTTGAAGCCTTAAAGAATCTAAATACATTGGTGTTACTGAGATTGAATTTATCAAGTGTGTATCCGCACAAAATTTTCCCATTCTTACACATGATTGTGTCACAGCAACGTCACCATGTCCCCAAGTTTGGTGGCTGGGATAATGATAACATTCCGTACACTGCCTACTTCGACACTGCACGCAAGGAAAAATCCGGCATGAGGATGAACCCAAATGATCCGGAGGAGAATCCAGAGGCCTTCATGCATGCTAGAGGGGGCATGGAAAAATCCGGCATGAGGATGAACCCAAATGATCCGGAGGAGAATCCAGAGGCCTTCATGCATGCTAGAGGGGGCATGGAAGATGATGTTGATTTCTCTTCTGGCGCCTATCAGGGAATTACTGCAGAACATCACAACATTGTTCGGAGACTCAAAGGGCACAATGCACACGGGACAAAATCTGCTAATGATCATCAGAAGAGTGCAAGCCACAATAGCATCACATCAGAATCAGGAAGTGAGAAGAGTAGTTCCGAGGGAAATAAAGCCTTATCTTCATCAAGACATTTTAGACAGAGAAGTAGAAGCACTCATTCAACTAATCATGATGGTGTAAGCCTTCTTTAATTCCTAGCAAAACTATTAAGCATTACTGTTTTCTTCTTTTCAACATCTTTATATTGTATGCAGTCGTTCTGCTGCTGCTAACTTTTTTCTTTTTTGGAATTTTGTTGGGTTAGTACAAAAACCCTCCTCACCTATTACTTAAAAATTGTTGTGCATGTTCGAATTGTAATTATCAATGCGTATTGTATAAAAGAAAGATAGACACAAGGAAAAAAAGAGAGAGAAATGACAGAAAATTAGAAAAAATGATTTTTAAGGCAGAGAGAGATTTTTACTGTCACTTAAATTTAATTTTCTTGAGTTCAATGGGGATGACAGCATCAGAGGGCAGCATCAATTCCCAAATTTGGAGCATGGGATGAAACAGATCCAAAGTCAGGTGAAGGTTTTACTGTGGTTTTCAACAGAGTGAAAGAGGAGAGACAAATTGCATCAACCACATTTCCTTCTGTGCCAACCCAACCAGTAAATCGTCAAACTAGTCAAAGAAACCAAGGAAGTTCTTCCTCTCTATCAAAGGTATGCACTGCGTATGATCAACTCCATGCCATATAACCTGTAAAATATTCTGCAGCATGCAGCACAAGCACCAGGCATTGAAGGTATGATCAACTCCATGCCATATAACCTGCAAAATATTCTGCAGCACAAGCACCAGGCATTGAAGTTTTATGCTGCCTTTTCTAAGATAATTTCAAATATAAAAATCTTTTAAAAAAAACCCTTATGAACTTCAATGTTCTCCTCTTCTATGCTTCCATTTTCTGTCTCGTTTATGAGAACAATACTACTATCATGCAGTTCTGTTGCTGTTTCTTTCCGCGAGGGAAATGAGTGACCAGATGGCTACTTCAGCTTCTTACAACCTTTGCTTAAGATCTGGAGATACTTCATTTGATGGCATGCAGCAATGGTTTCTCACAACAGTGCCGTTTGTCCAAGGACACTAGAAATTTGGGGTTTTTATTCTTTGTAGCATTACATTAACATTGTTCCTTGTTAATATGGAAAAAGAGAAGAAAAAAAACAAGAATCTTGGTTTTTGCTCCTTGTATGAACTTCGATTACAGCTAGCTCTATTTTCTGCAGGTAAAATAGAAGTTCGATCTATCATTTTCACGTCGTAAAGTGCTTGGTCGCCCTTTAATTTCTTCTTAGTTATTTTTCGCAGATGAATATAATGAGACAATTTCCTATAGTTTAAGCCTTTGCAAATGTCTTGTCCTTTCCATTTATTCTGTTTTTCTGGTGGAGAAGATTTAGGTTTGAATTCTTAAGGGATCTTCTAACCATATAATATATGGTGTAAAATCTAGCCCGGTCATTACTGTAAAAGGGAACCAATTTATAAGATTGTAGGGTAGTCAATTCATGTTAATTTCTTTTTTAATCAAAATAATATTATTTTATTTAAAAAAAGTATTAATATTGCTTTAATCAAATCAAGCTTGACCCTTATCAAGTGAATTAGATTATTAGTGAACCGTGTTTGGTTAGTTTAATGTATCTTTATGACGAAACTAAAATGTAGCCAAAATTGATTTTCAGCCCGTTGGACTAAGCTAGGCTAAATATAATAACTAGATCTAGGAGTGTTGTTTGGATTACAAGTTAAGCTTGTTTAGGGTTTATCTGGCATCCAAAACTTTATTTCTTTTATTTTATATTTTTTAGTTTTCGTGAACAGTGAGAAATTCATTGAATTTCATTGATATAGAAAAAAATATGAATTAATACTCATTTTAACCATTAAAATAATTAATAATAATGTCAATTATGTTCATTGATGTGAGAGTTTTCATTGGGTCTTTTTTCATTTTTCAATTGTCTTAAAAATTAAATTTGATATGTGAAATTTTTTAATTTTAGACTAATTATTTTTTTGGAATTTTTTTGTGTTAGTAAAAGGTATAAACAAGTTTATTTAACACTTTATTATGTTTTTTTACATGCTCTTGTATCAAAATATTATTAAAAAAATAATTTTTTACATGTAAAACACCCTTGTCTCAAGCAGTGGATCACAAGAAACTAGTCATTCGGGCATTACATCATCGATAATTTTGTTTCAAAAAATACTAGGGCAACGTATCATCTGCTCCTTAATTAATGATAATAATAATAATAATAAAAGAAAAAAGAGGCCCTAGAGCGGCAGCTTGTGCTTCTTTTATTGCTTCGTTAAGGACCTCCTCCTTTCAAGCATTTACACTTGTTAAGAAATACTAACGTGCACGTGATGCATATGAGCAATTAACATGCTAATCCAATGAGCTCCAACATTAATTCATTCTCCTTCCACTCATATATATGTTGTGAATCAAATTAATTCCGTCTAAGCTTTCTACTTGAAAACCAAAGATGTTTAGGTCTTGCTGTTCTTCCCAAGACCACCTTCACTTCTATGCCTATCTATTCCCTCTAAACTTCCATCAATCTGAGAAATCATTGTCCGAACGCATTTTTTAAAAAAAATAAATAAATAGAAAATAACACTTAAATTCTTAGCATATGCTATAGATTTTTTCTTGTTGGGGTTAGCTATAGAAATACTAGCTATCAATGTTGTTACCATTCATATCAATCTTACCCTTGATGTTATGTAAGGTTTTCAATTCTAATCTCTTCCATATACTATATATATACACCCATATATATTCACTAACAAAAATCATTGAAAACCCGGGCAAAAGCTCTTGAATTTTAAAAAATAATTATGATAAAAAGAAATATATTACGTGATTTAATCCAAACTCTTTGAAAATACAAGGTTATGCAGTTAAAATGTAATCAAAACGAAAGGGGAAATCTGAATCTCATTCAAACTCAAAATTAAAAGCAAGTTAATTAAATTGAGATTTTCAGGTTTTAATTTTTTTTCAGTCGATCATTTGCTATCGTTAATCATGTTTATCCCACACTAAATGAATTAATAGACCTTTGAATTCTGAAGTTGCCATAAAGGCATTGAAGGGAATATTTTAATTTATAGTTAATCCATTTTATTTTATTTTTATTAGCTCCTCGATCCTATCAACGTGCATGAAGTATTTGTTAGGCGATACTAACGTGCGGGTGATTAATTGTATATGTGATGGTTAACATGCTAATCGAATGAGCTTCAACATTAATTCATTCACGTTCTACTCATATATATATGTGTGTGTGTGTGTGTTGCGGAGCAAATTCACCCTTGCAAGTCGTGTTGTTCTTGCCAAGACTACATCTATGCCTATTTATTCCATGCATTAATTAATCTTTGAGGTGACAAATTAATGAGTGTCCAAACACATAACTTTTTTTATTAATGAGAGATATAAACACTTAAATTATGTTTTTAGAATTAAATAAAAAAATTTAAAAATAATTCAGATAATTAATGGTAACACAACAACACATTCATGAGAAAATATATAGCATAGCTGATCTTTCATGAAATATAATGTTATAAGGATGATGTCATTTTTTTCTTTAAAACATAACTAATCCTTTATATGAATATCTTAGAATTTTTAGTTATTTTTAATCACTGGATGATGACATTTAAGTTTTCTTAATATTACTTTTACTCTTTAATTTTAGAGAGTTTCTGGACGATATCATGGTGTGACAAATTGTTAGCATATGGTATGCATTTTTTGGGTTATCATTAAGAATATTTTATATATAAAATTTCATTTATTGAAATATTATATATATATATATATATATATATAAACAGCAATCATGATATTATTAAAGCAATATCACCATTAATTTCGAAACCATAGAAATTTTATATAAAAAGAGACTGTATTATTTCAATAATTTTCTTTATTTCTTTATTATTTTATTACATATTGTGTTGTTTATAAAATTGCTTGGGCTTCTGTAATGAGCTAGTAAAGGCTCTAAGATATCTTGGCACCATGCCTCCATGCAGTTTATTCCTTTAGTATTAAGCAGACATCTCAATTTACTCCTCATCAGCAGCTTTAATTTATCCTGCCCATCACAAAGAAAATAGATCACATATATTAGCAGGCAGGCAGAGATCATGAGAATTAAATTAAACATTTAAAAATAAATTCCTGGAATATTTAAAGAAGCAAAATAAATGAATGAATAAATAAAGAGAAATAATATCAATGTTTACCTGTCACAGTCTATTTTATCTGGTATGAGCGGCACCGGGAGCTGGACTTTGCACAGGCGAGGGATTGCTTTGGCTCTATCGAGGATAACGCCCTTGTGCTTCAAATCTTCTATCTTTAAACATTTACAGAGTTCCCTTTTGTCTTCCCTCTTGATAGCATGCTGACTTAGCCATTTTAGAGATTTACAACACTTAGCATCAGGTGATGAGACACTACCCATCAAGAACGGGGCGCAGTTAAGCAATCCAGGCAAGCCTGTGCATGCATCGCTGCCATGGACAGAGTTTGTACTCGCAAGCAAAATCACTGCCCAGAAAACAGAATACAACACCATCTTTCTTTGTTCAGAGAAAGGTGCTAATTGCCTTTATGAACTTTGGCTGGCTGGACTTGATGCTTTGCCTCTTTCTCAGGCATGCGTACCCTCTGTGTTTTTATACTGCTGTTTGTTACCAACAAGCAAAACGTATTCCTTGGATTTATACATGTAGTGTTATCGATGTTGGAAACACTAAACATCCAAGTATTTAACTTTCCAAGCTATTAATTATTGATATTCAACACTCTTCAACACGTACTAATTGAATTCTGAATACATAACAGATTATAACCTCAAACTATTATTCTAATTAACTAATTCAATAAATATTATAAACACAAATATATTTTTTCTTTTCAACGATTCCTACTTAGATTAGGATTTCAACTGATATCTCAATAATTTATCTCTTAAATTAATATTCTTAAACACTTCACTTAATAATGTTTAACTCTTCTTTGATAAAGTTTTTTTCTAAAATGCAAACACCAAGTAATTTTCTAAGATTCACAAATAAATTTATCTATTCTGTTCTTATAGATTTGCATGTAGAAATGATGATTTTACATCCAAGTAGAAGATAGACTATAAATTTTAAGTTGTCAAAATAATAATCAATTTAATTATATCATGCCTTAATATCAAAGCAAAAACTTCTTTATAATTGATATTGCACTTTTATTTGCAATCTTTAGCTAACAAACATATTAATTTAATAACCTAATTTTTTTTCACAATTCTTTAATATCATAATCTTTTTTACTGTTCTTCTAGATCTTATAGACAAATAGATCTTAGAGACCTTTTTGTCTATTTATATGTATATCCATGTTCATGAAAAAGATTATCTTGAGGAAGGCGTACAAGTTAAAAAAAACAAGAATTGATTGACTAAATATGAACTAGAGACTGAATCTTGATATACCTTATAACAATATATTTTTGTTACCGCGAGATATATTGGCAATCGCGGATCATTTGATTCATTTTTACATGAATATCAATACATTAGTCAAAATGCAGTTATCTTTAAGAATAAAATATTTGTTATGCTTAATATTTTAAATTTGATTTGTATCTATCTTAATTTTACTTTTTATTTAAATAGTTTTTTCTTCACAAAATTACCTGAAACCTACACCTTTTTTAATCTATTAGTAAAAGTTATGTCAGTTTAGATATTTTTATTTATGATATTGATCTGATTTGATATCATCAAGATAGAATTCATCCTATTAAATTTAGAGGTGCAAGATTTCTCATTTCTTATGGGATTAAATTCCAAATTATTGTGAAGTAAAGAAAAATGAAATGATGAGATTATAAAAGTAAATATTCTCGTATTTATTGCTACTGCATTGTTCATTCTAATTCTTACTGCTTTCTTGAAAAATGGAGGAAAAACCCCTTCATTATTTGTAAAATGAAATCTACATATTGATTCTTTTTTTTTTATGATTTTTGATGAACTACATGCATTAAAAGGTGCATGTATGGTTTCTAAGAAATAAAATTTGATCCTAATCAACCAATTTTATCAAAAAAAAATTACTTTTTTAGAATAAGATATTAACAGTAAGATCTCAAATTAACTTATTGTCTTTAATCAGCATGTTTTATATTTGTCAATTTCACTATTATCTTTCAATTTTTTTTTTTGTACACCAATGATCTTATGGTATTTTTAGAAACTTCATCAACTCTTAAATGTTGTTTTTCTCATTGACTTATTAATTTCATTGTTTATAGTCTTTTGCCACCTTATTTATTTAAAGATGTCTTTGAAAGTCACAATATCACAATACAAAAATAAAACAAAATCATTAAATGGGTCATAGACTAATCCACTTTTGTTATCTTATAATCACTCATCCAACTGCTTTGATCATCCACTCCACTAATTATGATGATACATCCTTCACAATTTATTTTTTTTTTATTATTATTATCATTATCTAAATTTATTAGAATATTTTATTTAACAATATTATCACTCCATGTCTATAATTAGTTTCATTAAAAACAACATTTCAACTAAAATCAATTTTTTTGATGTTAGGATTATATAGTTTATAAAATTTTGAATAATCACTAACATTATAAAAAAAATATAATTTTCTCCTAATCATCAAACTTTTTTCTTTTTTTGGTTGGAATATAGGATCGTCAACTTGAAGCTTCATTTGGTATCTTTTTTTTTTTAAGAGCAAGTTTATGATTTTTATTCAAAAATATGAATTCTTCAATTTACCATACAGAGCCAATAAGTTTTTAGTCAGTCCCTCCTCGTTAAAAAAAACTTCGTATAATATCCATAATAGTACCTCTAAAAAAGTGATTTATACCTTTTAAAGCTTCAAAAACTTTTTTGCAGAAGTTAAACCCATTTTGTTATTGTAATCATCAATGAAGGTGATTATATATCTTTTACTTGTATTAGAAAATGGAGTTATTATCCCACAAATATCAAAATGAACAAACTCAAATGCTTCCTTGCTCTCCATGATTTTTATGGTTGTTTTTGTTACTACCGCTAGATGGTTGCTTTTTATGCCTTAGAAGGTCCTTACTGCTGCTGTTGCAATTTCAAGGATGATCTGTTGCCTTGAAGATTGCTACAAATGCTGCGTATGACTACAACAGGTACTGCCAAAGAAGAAAACTTTGCTGGAATTTTTATGTTTGATATATGTATATTTGTGAGCAATATGCTGCTATAATTTCTGCGTATGTGAAGGAGTTGCTGCTCAGAAAGACTGTTGTAGCTTCAACTTCATTAAGCTATTGTTTCGTGTCGGTTCTGCTAATTTATATTTTCGTCATTATGTCTACTGCGTTTATAGGTTTATTATAAAATAAAATTAATGATTTTTCTGTTATTGTTTGGTGCTGTTGCAAAGAAGTTTTTGCTATTGCAAGAGGCTACCAATGAGTCTAGTTTTTCCATTGTCATAGGATAAAGGTTGTTGTGTTTTTTTCTCTCTTTCTTATATCTATTTAATTTCACATTTTAAAAATATTTAAAAAAAAATTAAAAATATATTTTTTTATTTATTTTAAATTAATATATTTTTAAGTTTTCAGATCATCTTAATACTAATATTAAAATTAATTTTTTAAAAATAAAAAAATATTTCACTATAAAATTTCACAGTTTTACCAACGAAAATATTCCGTTGGTGTGTGATTACCAGTTCCTCCGTGATTTATTTACCAGCGTTTTCACCGAAGGATTACGTCCATCGACTTTCCTTTCATCGGTAATTCCACATTCCATCGCTATATCGATCGAAAACACAAAAAAACCATTTGTCGATGGTTTTACAGATGAAATTTGCACGCCAAAAAAAACTTTCCCACTTGAAATATACCAACAAAATTTATTTTGTTAGTGATATCATGATTTACTGACGGCTACGCACAATCGAGAAATTTGTCGGTGAGTGTTTAAAATACTAACCAAATATATCCGTCTGTAAATTTATTGGTAATTATGGCAGCTATTGTCAAATACCGACGGATTCATTCCGTTAGCAAAAGCTGTCGGTGAATGCCGACGAATTCATTCTGTCGATAAAACCCTTTGTAATAGTTTTTTCTAAATTTGTTTTTAAAAATTATTTAGAATACATAATATAAAATTATATAAATTAATGGTAATAAAAACCAATTATACAAATAAAATTTATATTAAACATCAAAAACAAAAAATCAAAGTTAAATAATATTCATTACAAACTGAATGTGTTTAAAAAAATTTTAAATAAAATTTTAAAAGTAAATAATGTTTATTACAAATTAATATAAAGGTGGAGCTGGAGGAGGAGACTGATGGTTATATGATCAAAAAAAATTAGACACGCATGTTTCATTCTGTGTTGCCATGTTCATGATCATTTTGTAAAGCTATTCATAAGAAGCGTTTTGTTGTTCATACTCCACTCTTTGTTCTGCTTAAGACACTTTAAGTTGTGCGTACTTTACTAATAGGTAGTCATATTTTTTGGTGAGCTGAATCATGTGTTGCTGGAAGGCCACGAACTCCTTAAATTGAAAGCTCGATGTTCATTGAGAGCTCCTAACGATTGAAACACCATGAACCAACTGCAAGTTGTCGACTATAGTGTTAAAGAGCCTGTAAACATGATTTTTATTGGGTTCACCTGACAATCTAACCTCCACCCACAAATCCGGATCAAATTCTGGATAGGTCAAAATATCATCTCCGTATCTCTCCCTCAACCGATACTAAAATCTTGAATTATTTTATTTTAATTAAATAAGGATATTGTTTAATAAAAAATTCCTATTTTTCTTTGGATAACAAGTCTTGATCTATCTCTTAGAAAAGAAAAGAAAAAAAAAAGAAAATCTGGATGCATTCAACGTCTGATAAGGCTACATTTATTTGTAGGAAAGTAATTAACTTATGAGAATAAATTTCATGATATAAATTACTTGGAAAATAGATTTTAATTTATGTTTTAACATAAAAATTAATCCTTTTTTAAAATTCAATTTTCTAAGAAGACAAATTGTTGTTTAGCTAGATAACTATAATTGGTTAATTGATTTGATCTATTTTTTATTCCAGCATACATGAAGATAAAAAAAAACGAAAAAGAAAAATACCATTTAGTGTGAGTATACAAAGTATATTTGTTAAGAAATACCAACGTGCACGTTAATTAAGTCAATGAGAGTACCTAACATGCCAATCCAAATTAGCTTTAACATTAATTTATTGATATTTATTTTCGTGTTTTTTTTTAAAAATAATTGTTTAATTTTTCTTACTTAAAATTAATATTTTTTTTGGTATTTTTAGATTATTTTGAAGCATAAATTTCAAAAATAATTTTTTAAAAATAAAAAATATTATTTTGTTACTTAAAATTAATATTTTTTAGTATTTTTATATTATTTTGAAGCATGAATTATTTTGTTACTTAAAATTAATATTTTTTAGTATTTGTATATTATTTTGAAGCATGAATTTTAAAAATAATTTTTTAAAAAATAAAAAAAATATTATTTTAATATATTTTGATATGAAAAATATATTGAAAAATAATCATAACAACATCACTTCTTACCGGTAGCTTTTATCCTACCCATCACAAAGAAAAATAGATTATTAGCAATTAGGTAAAAATTAAAAATAATTATTTTTTGTTTGGTTTAGTTTTTAATAAAAAAATAATTTAATTAAATTTAAAAAAAATATAAAAAGATTCTTCTAGCTGAGATGGACTACATAAAAGAAAGAGGGAAATGAGATCTCCAATGGGGGTAAAGAAATTGGAATAGGAAAAAGATTGATCTCATATAATCGGACCAGAGAAACTGTTGTTGGTTCCAGTTATGAAGCTAATAAAATTCAGATTTTATTTTTTACAGAGCAGTCGGGTTTTTGTCATTTTTCAACTCATTTGATGTGTTCCCATCCATTAAAGAAGAGGACGAGACCTAGATCATGGAGATTTGATTGAGTTTAGTTTTTTAGAATAAATAATGATTTAAATTGATTTAATTTGACTTGATTTTTTTTTGTTTTAGTTTAGTTTAGTTTGGTTTTTTTATTTTAAATTTATAAAATCAAAATTAAATTTAGTTGATCATTTTTTAAAAAAAAATTAATTAATTTAATCAATTTTTTTTAAAATTTTTTCAGTTTAATTAATTTTTAATTTTTTTTCCTCACCCGATCATGATTAAATCAAGGAGGGCCTCTCCTGTACACACGAGAGTCGAAGATATCCTTGGATTAATTTATATATCAACTGGAATTATTATTATTTTCAAATAGTTTTAAGGGAAATAATGATTTCGACTTTCAAGGTTTACATTAAAAAGAAATGAGAATTATTCTTTATTTTCTTTTCCTTAAATAACATTCAATTTATCTAGTCTTGATTTGATTTTATTTATTTAAAAAGCAATGCTTCTGATAACAAGATATACTTTTATTGAAACAAAAAATAAATACATGAATAAATGAAAAAAAGTCTTGATGGAAGAGATACATATTTTCTATTTAATTAAAATTCTTGGACTTTTTAGAAATATTTATTTCAATTTTCTTTAGTGTTTTACTCAAAAAACATGTTTTTGTAATATATATATATATATATATATATAAAAAGAAAAGAAAAGGAAACTTTTCCTAATAAAATATTTTTTTCTCTAAAATTTAAAATATTTAATTTTTTAAAAATTATTTATTTTAATTACAACAAAACTAAATAAAAATATATTTTAAAAACTACCTTATGACATGGGTTAGGAAAATAACTAGTTTTTGTCTAAAACAAGTTATTAAGCTGAAAAATGATGGGAAAACTCCTATTCAAAATTATCTCTAGATTTGCATTTTTTCCAAGGTCTAGATTTATTCTGAGAAAAAAAAAATTTCACCGTCCACTTTGTAAAAACTTGCATTTGAATACAACTTCTTTCTCCATTTTTATTTTTATATATCCACATAAAATTAGAATAATAATTCCAAAATAATAATACACTACTAAACAACTCCCATATAACTTTAATTTGAAAAGATAAATATGTTTATATTTTATTGTATTAATAAATAATTAATCAAATTAACTAATAATTAAAAAATTATAATTATTAAACCAGATTCACCAGATAATTTACAAAATCTATAATACAAAATTTAATTAATATCAAACTTTAATTAAAAAACACTAATTTTTATAAATTCAATTGACTTGCATGTTTATTTTTAATTGAACTAACTTATTAAACATATTATAATATATTTTTTATATTTTAATTAATTTAGTTAACTTAATTTTTAAAATAAAAAATTAATTGAGGTTTCCCGATGATATGCCAGCAACCCCAAGACTCGAGTTTTCTTTTTTAACTGCGATTAGACACGTGGCGGGACCAAACAATTATTTCTGATCCTCGTATTTTCAAATTTCAAATGCCATTCACAATAGTTTTTACTTTTTTCTAGATCCAAGTGGTAAGCAGCCCCACGAGCCCACAATATTGAATCATTGATAACATGCCAAACCGACGGCGTCTTTTCTCTGACAAATACCCTATAAAACGACGACGCTCCCGAAAATACCTCAGCGCCAATCCAAATAATAATAATAATAAAAAAAACCATTTAAATTTCAAATTCCCGGCTCTCTCGCTTTAAATTTTGAGAATCCCAAAACATTTTTCTTCTAAATTTAATAATTATTTAAAAGTAATAATAATTAAAACAACTGCTACCAGCAGTAGTAAGCAACCCTCACTTCCCTTGAAAGAAGAGCAGCACAGCAGCAGTTTCTCTTGCAAGCATTTGAAAGTCCAAGAAGAAGGAATGGAGGAGATAGGGAAAAGTGCAGGCAGTTCCTTCTCAAAAGAACAGCAACAGATCTACAAAGAATGGTTCAATTTAGTCGATTCAGGTTTTATTTGATCCCTTCCTCTTCTTTCTCTTTTCATTTCAATCCCTAAATTACTAATTTGTAGATGGAGATGGCCGCCTTACTGGAAATGACGCTACCAAGTTTTTCTCCATGTCCAATCTTTCTCGCCAACAACTTAAACAAGTACTAAAAACTTCAACTCTTTTTTTTTTTTTATTATTATTTGGAGTTGTTTAGGATTTTTTTTATTAATTGATTAATTTAATTATTATGAAGGTTTGGGCACTGGCGGATTCGAAACGACAAGGGTTTCTAGGGTTTACAGAGTTTGTTACGGCAATGCAGGTCCTCCTATACTTCTAACCTTCCTTGCTTTCCCTTAATTAACTAATTAAATCGTAAGAATCTGGATTAATTAATTGATTGATTGATTGCAGCTTGTTTCTCTGGCGCAAGCAGGGCATGAACTAACTCCAGATACTATTAAAACCGCATGTACGTTTAAATAAATTGATTTTTGACTTTTTTTTTGATATTTTTTTTAATTATTTAGCGGTTTTTAAAACCATAAGTTTGCGCTTTAATTAGTGTTTTTTTTTTAAATCTTGCAGCTAAAATGGAGGATGTGAAGCCGCCTTTGATGGATGGCATTGATGCCTTACTGGCTGTAAGTGGTCTGCTTTACCTTATTTTGTATGGTTGGATTACTGGGTTGAACTAAAAGATTTTTTTTCCCAGAAAAATAAGAGTTCAAGGATTAGTGAGAATGATATCAATGGTAAGTTGTTCTTTAACTTTGGTGTCACAAGCAGCATTGATTGTTAGTTAATTTGATCTGCGGTCATAATATAGGATCCACGCAGCTAAGGCTACCAACAGGGACTCCTCAATTTGGTGCAAAATCATCAAGAAAGGTGAGTGACATGTAACGATGTGCCATCATTTGTTAAAGAAAATATGACCTCTGTGCTTGGTTTGGTGTTGTTTTCTTCTTAGTTTGGGCTATCGGTCCATTTTTTGTTGCCACCTTGTAATCTACACTGTTTAGGAATTGTGTCCTACTCTTTGTGGCTACAGTTATCTTGCACTAGATTCTGATTTTGAAAGATGCCAATTTATCTCGTGACATGAGAAGCTCAATGTATTTCTATATCAAAGAATTCAAAAATGTATTGTTTACTTGTCTATATATAGTAGTGTGCTATTTGTTCTCATCTTTCCCGCAATGGATGTTTGTATGTTTATTTATTTTTTAATGAGTTCCCTTTTTTCATTTTTTGCTCAGATGCCTCTCAATGCAGTTACATCAATTATCGATGGCTTAAAGCGATTGTATATAGAAAAGCTAAAGCCATTGGAAGCAACCTATCGTTTTAATGACTTTGTTTCCCCATTGTTGGTGAGTGGTTGAGCAGACACTTAATATGTTTTATTGTTATTTCAACATTGATAATTCTATGTGATTTTGAAAATTATGATATTCCCATTTTTTTAACAAAGTCATAAGCACCAAGTGCAAATGATATATGATGCCAGGGCAAGCTAAAAAGGGTTAAAGTCTGTTTATTCTCTGTCTTGGTCATAAATCAACTGGTATCATAGCTTCTCAACTCCCACACAAATACTACTTGGGGATATTGTGTTAATTGAGGTGCAAGACTCCTGTGTGCATTATAGTGGTTGATTAATTGCACTACAGGGATTGGCTATTGTTGGGCAGGCATTATCTGATTACCTTTGCTCTATTTCCAAAATATTGATAATTGGATTAAACTAGTTAATTCTAATATAAATACAGTGATTAAAAGCTGATAGTTGGGTATTAATTTCTCGTAGTTGCTTATATCTTGTTTTCATCCCTGTCTCTATTTTTTTCTCCCATTCTATTCCTTTCTTTAATGTTGCTTTGACCAACTGTTTGCATTGATTTTCCAGACAACCAGTGATTTTGATGCTAGACCTATGGTTATGCTTTTGGGTCAGTATTCTACTGGGAAAACAACATTTATAAAACACTTGCTTAGATGTAACTATCCAGGTTTGTTTAGTACTTCCATTTGTCTTTTCTTTTCCTATTGGTAAATATTTCCAGTCATCAATGAAAAAAAAATCTTGCTCATTTTTCTTTCTTTTTTTCTTTGCAGGAGCTCACATTGGACCAGAGCCGACAACTGACAGATTTGTTGTTGTAATGGTATAAGCATTTTCATGCTTTATTTATTCTTAAAGAAGGGTGCAAATGGAGTAACAAAATATTTTATTTCAACATGGATGTGATCTGGAGTTGTTTGAGCTTTGTTTTTTCATAGCTAGAATACTGAACTTGGGTGCAGATTTGAACTTTCTAAATCTGATTTCTTTGTTTGAGTTTGTAAAGTAGCTAATGTCTGTCTAAATGAAAAGGGATTTGTTATCTTTATGTATATGACTTCTCACATGTTTTTATATATTCATGGCTTTTGCATTTTGTTAACATCTATCAAGCTCATACCAAAATGCCAAAAGCCTAGAAGTAACCCATTATTTTGAGTTGCTAACGATTCTTGTGATTTGATGACAATCATCAAGAACAGTTGCTTCATTTTATTTTCATGATATCATGGCTGTTTCCACTTGCTGATAGACTTTTTATGCTCAGTCTGGACATGATGAAAGGAGCATACCTGGGAACACTGTTGCTGTTCAAGCAGATATGCCATTTAGTGGCCTGACACATTTTGGAGGAGCATTTTTATCAAAGTTTGAGTGTGCACAAATGCCTCATCCAGTAAGTATGGTTTTGCGCTTATTTTTGGTAAGGCTGTTGTATGCTCTCCA
Source organism: Populus euphratica (assembly GCF_000495115.2). Taxonomy (NCBI): domain Eukaryota; kingdom Viridiplantae; phylum Streptophyta; class Magnoliopsida; order Malpighiales; family Salicaceae; genus Populus; species Populus euphratica. The sequence continues at coordinate 123,623 of NW_011500064.1, forward strand.
TTCTGTTATTTATCACCTTTACTGCTGCTGATGCACATGCAGTTGCTAGATGAAATCACAATTGTTGACACTCCTGGGGTTCTCTCTGGAGAGAAGCAACGAACACAAAGGAGTTATGATTTTACTGGGGTTATATCATGGTTTGCAGCAAAATGTGATCTGATTCTTCTTTTATTTGATCCTCATAAACTTGATATCAGTGATGAGTTTAAGCGAGTAATTGCATCTTTACGAGGCAATGATGACAAGATACGAGTTGTGTTGAACAAGGCTGACCAAGTTGATACACAACAGGTTGGATGCTTGTTTTTCTTCCACCTTCACTTTTAAAAACAAAGTTTAACAGCTCCATATGACTTGCATTGATGTTCTATAGTTGATGAGAGTTTATGGTGCACTAATGTGGTCACTTGGAAAAGTTTTGAACACCCCTGAAGTTATGCGTGTTTATATTGGGTATGTCCTTTCTCTTCACTATTTTTCATTTTTGCTGTTTAAATCTTATCTTCTCTTTAGACTACCGTGCCACTGCCTTGCCCATTTCATTTGCTTTTGTCTATTCTTATTGTTGTATCCATGTGATTCATTTTTATCATCTTATTGCAAGATTGTTCTATTTGTTCAGTGTATTTGCAATGTCACTTAAGTTATGCTTGCATTTTTCACAGTTGTATATTTTAAGTTCATTAGTCCTTTGTTCATCTTGCAGCTCGTTCAATGACAAACCTATCAATGAAGAAACTGCCAGCCAAATGTTCTGTGAACTTTTTGAAAAAGAACAAAATGACCTTCTGATGGACTTGGTTGATATTCCTAAGAAAGCTTGTGATCGTCGAGTACGTGGTTTTTTATCTTTTTTGGCTTATTCTCACATTCATATTTTTTATGTGATTTTCATTGTTTTGTGCATGAGGCTAATGGGTACCCTTGTCTTTGTATAATGTGTTCTTTGAATATCGGTAAATGTCATATTCTTGGGCAGTTATAATTTTATTCTAATTATGGTATTTGTATATTGTAGATCAATGAATTTGTAAAGCGTGCTAGAGCTGCTAAGATGCATGCCTACATAATTAGCCATCTCAAGAAGGAGATGCCTGCTATAATGGGCAAGGCTAAGACTCAACAGCGTCTTATTGATAATCTTGAAGATGAATTTGCTAAGGTTTCTCTTTTGATCTTTTTTCTCTATTCGCCCTTCCATCTTTACATCATGTATGAACACCAACTTTTCTGTAAGCAGGTCCAGAGGGAATTTCATTTACCAGCTGGAGATTTTCCAAATGTAGAACACTTCAAAGAAGTCTTGAATGGTTACAGCATTGACAAATTTGAGAAACTGAAGCCTAAGATGATACAAGCTGTTGATGATATGCTTGGCTATGAAATCCCAGAGCTCTTGAAAAGTTTTAGGAATCCTTACGCATGAAGTCCTATCCTCCAGGACAAAACCAGAATCGAAACAGAGCGGTCAGATGAAGTTTGTTTGTTGCAAAAGTGCTATGCTTATGATTCTTGAGTAAATATATTTTATGACATTCTTGTTAATATACATTTGGAGCTTTCTGTATTTAGGGATCTGTTTGGATTTTAAGCATGTTTGTCAGTTTTTGAAAGTGATGATGCCTTAGCGAAAATTTGGATTTTGAGCAAGTACAGGATAATTCCATTAGTATCCGTTTATTGTTTTGGTTGATTGGATCTCAGGGCAGATGCAATTGTGCTCCCTTTTTGTCGTGAATTGAGTTGTTTACAAGTTAAAATATAATTTAATCATTATCGTTGAATAGTATTAATTATTTATCTTTAAGTGGTTTCAACAACTTATATTTAATCAATATGTTTCGAAATTCGTTTATAAATCAATGTCAATTTTAAATACGTGAAGATATATGCAAAGCGAACCCTATCGGTCATATAAGAAAGCTTAACCTTTGTTTGAACTTGTAAAAGTAAAAACTGCTTTTCAAATATATGCTTTTCTATTGCAGATCTCGTGAATATGATTTTAAAAAAATTATTTTATAAAATATAGTTTTAGTTGAAGTTGATTTGAAAAATATGTGTTGTTAAAATTAAAATTGAATAAAAAATAGTTTAATGTGTTTGATTAAAAAAATATTTTTTAAATTAAAGTTCTAAAATAATTAAAAAATATTTTTTATTTAAATATTTTAGATTTAATTATTATTATTATATTATTAAATAAATAATATTGATATTAAATATTTTTTATTATTTTATTAAATTATACGCATTGTCATCACATATAAAATTTATTCACAATGACTATTTTTCATGATATCTTAAGCATGCAACAACAAAAACTGATTTTTTTGTTATATCATCAAGCGGTATCCTTCTAATTTTTTAAATAAAACACAATTAAAATAAAAATAAAAACTGAATTTTTTTAATTAGGTCGGACCTGAAAAGAACATAATTGGCATTACGATCAACTTCTATAAATTTCATGTCATCATGCGATATTCTTCTAATTTATGTAGTGTTATTAGATAATATTAAATATTAATTTTTTGAGTAAAAATCAATTTTTTAAAAAAATTATAATTTTATTATGTATAAAATTCATTCGACAATAATTATAGTTTTTATAATTTTTTGAACGTGCAATAAAATTAGGTAAAATATTATCAGGAATAAAATTAAGATTATAATACGAGTAAATTTAATTCACTTTAAACTGCTTTTTTTAACAAACAAAAAAATATTGTTCATATTCATATGAATAGTACAAGTGAAATCAATTAATTGTATTGGTTTTTCAGAAGAAAAAAATAACCAAACTTTTCATGTAAATAGTGCGAGTGAATTAATTCACCTGGTTTTTTAAAATTAAAAAAAATTATTTATTTTAGTTAACAACGCAACAGTGGAGCATGACTCCATTGTTGATGTTTTTCCCAGACAAGAAGTAGCAAAATGCTGCTTCTTCAAAATCTGTGATACCATGTGGGTCCTACTCACTAAAAACACTTTTATTTTAATTACCAAACTCCACTGTTAATGTTTTTGTTAAATGAGAAGTAGCAAAATGCTGCTTCTTCAAAACCTGCGATACCATATAGGTCCTACCCATTAAAAACACTGTTGTAGGTGAACCTCACCTATAACCATGTTACCAAACGAGCACTCAGAAAAAATAGGAGCACAAATGAATTTTTAGTGTTTTTTATTTATTTATGTGGGGTGTTCGGGTCAGCTTACGCGCATCACGACTAATCCCCACGGTCCACTGAACACCCTGCAAACCTAGTAGGCATGTAAAGCACCGCGGGGTGACAGACGTGCATGCCAGGACTCGAATCCAGGTGCAGTGGAAGGAGACAAGCCCCTTCCACCACTAGGCCAAGCACTGAAATGCGAATTTTTAGTGTTCTTGTTTTGCTACATGGTGGTTTAAAAAAGTATTAAATTAATTTTTTTTATAATTTTAACAAGGTGATTCTAAAAATAAAATGAAAAAAATATTATTTTAATATATTTTTAATTAAAAAATACCTTACATTACATTATCAAAAACATACTTAAAAATGAAACTCATTATAATTTTAGTAATTAAACCTAGCTTGGTCTCAATATTTATATGTAAATGGATTTATAAGTTAATCTTAATCTGATTGAGTTCAATGAATTAAAATGATTTATTTTGTAAATTAAGATTTTAAAATCACACATGTCCTTGAAACTCAATCAAATTAGAGGATGGGTTAATTAGATTAAATTGAGTTTATTTAAAAACAAACTACTTCATTAAAGGGCATTAAAGCTCACTAAGATTTCTAATACAATTTATTATAATAATATAGTGACATAATTATCTCTTACTCGCTAAATGTTAACAAGGTATTAGGGATAATATGGTTTTATATCATAACACCATTGTTTTTTTATATATATATATAAATTGTACGGGGCTAGATTGGTCTCTTTTTTAATAAAAAAATTATTAATTTAACCTTAAAAAAAACAATGCCTTCTATTAAAGGGTGTTTTGATATTTTTAAAATAGTATAATGACTTTGATGTCTTTAAAGAGGATCAATATAATTCTCTAACAAAAATTTCTTTGTTATTTTACATTATTTTATTGTAAATTTAAAGTTTACTTATTAGTATTATTGTAATTGATATATATAATGTATTATTTTAAAAAACATTATTGACAAATACTTCATTTACTACCAAACATTTTTTTCTAGGGCTATGTTTAGAAGGCCTTAAAACCCTTAATGTAAAATGGTGATACATGTGATTATCAAATGTTAGGAGATTTTTTTTCCTCTCTGCTCACTTATATTTAGTGTCAATTATTTAAAAAATCAAATCAGCCTCTACAATTTATTTTTTTATTACATTTGATTTATGCCTTTTATAATATGTTTTTTGAATAATTTATAAAATTACAAATATTTTTTTTTTAACTTCACCCTTATTATTTTTTAATCTATAAACAATATATCAAATTCCAAGTATTTTTTTAATTTTATTTCTTATAATTTCTTAATTTTTAAAATTTGATCCCTATGTTTTTATTATTATTTGTTTGGTTCAAGATCATTTTTATTTATTTTTTTAATTTTATCCTTCATGGGTTTTTTCTATCAAACTTTATCCCTATTTTTTTTGTTGATATATGCTTTTCTTTCACAAGATTCTTTTATTAATATTGTTTTATAATTTTAACCTTCAAAATTAAATTAGTTTATAATTAAGCTTTTTTATTGAAGTCATGTCCATGATTTTATGGGTTGTAAATTTTAGAGATTTAATCAGGTTTAGAAAATTCACTCGAGTTTGATTTTCTTCCTTCTTTTTTAAAATAATATATTTTTTATTGTTTATCCTTTTATTTTATTATTTTTTTATAATTTATTTTTTATAGGGTTAGTCCTAGGTTCATAATCAAAATCATTGGTTTCAAAGGTTAATATGGGTTGATTGTTTTAAAAATTGATTTATTTTGATTTTATTATTTATATTTTTTATGAAATTATCTTAACCTTATTCATGAAATTTGCTACTTCATTTGGTCTAACATGATTTTTTAAATTTTTTTTATAATTTTATAATTTGATATTGAGTTATTTAATAATTTAGATAAACTTATGTTTCATTATGTTTTTATCTTCTTTCATTATTTTTATAAATTTATTTATTATTGTTATATTATTTAATTTTAATTGAATCAATGACTTGAATATTAAATTTTTTTATCTTAATATTATTTTTTTTATTAAAAAAAATTATTCAGGTGGAACATGACTACAAATCTAGTAATTAATGTAAGAGGTACTTTTAGGGGTTAGATTCAAGTAGTACAGCTTTGTATTTTTTTTAATAAAAAAGTGTTCATAGAAAAAGATTGGGCCAAAAAGTGAGGAAAAATACACGAAAGTGCTGCGTAAAAACAAAATGATTGATAGCGACTAGTGAGTGGCTTGCCGATATTTTGATTGTGTGTTTGCCTATTTAGTTTCTCTACTCTCAATTTTATCTCACTTTGGTCCTCCTTCTATTGTTTATCCTTATATCATTCTTCTTCGTCTTTTATTTTTTAATGTTCAACGACAAATTGGGCATATTTAAATAAGATTGTATGAACTGAAATTAAATTCTCCTCACAAGTGACCTTAAAAGCAAATTTCTACATCTTTGATCAATTCCTACAAAGGTAATTGTTCTTGATCTGTCCTTATAATTTAGTACATTTTCATATAAATGGGTAGAAATTCCACCTAATTTTCTAAAGAAAAATAAATTTTAAAAGAGAATGACATATTGTGTTATAATTCATTGCTTTTTCACGGTATTTTTAATAAATAAAGTTAGGTTTGAGTTTAAATTTCTCAAGTGAAAATATTTTTATCAGTTTATATAAAACCATTTAGCTTAATATAATGATAGATTAAAGAATAATTCAATAAATGAGGATAGATTGGAAGCAATTGACACATAGAAATATATCCAAAACCAGACATAAAATATAGTTTCATCTATCAACTCTTTATTTCTATAATTATTCAGCCCTTTCATTAATTATATTGTGAAGGATATTGCTGATAGGCTACTAAAATTTGATTTAAGAATGAAATTAATACTACATATAAAAAATTATAGTTTTTATTTTTTAAATTTAATTTCAATTATGTGGCAAAGCCAAAAGGTTGACAATGATTATATGTAACAATTGCTGAAAACCTTTATCTCTACTGTAAATGATTTTCTAAGGTTGACGAAGGCTAAAAGGCTGACAATGTTGGGTTTGAAAATCTACAATACCTACAAAAACAAAAAAAAAAAAATTCAATGAATTTGGGAATTCTTTGATATCAAAGTTAGTATAGGGCTTTGTAAAGTTAAAAGTGTACGTGTTTTGATGCTAAAAAAACATTAAGGCTAGACAAGAAAGAAAAAAGATGAAGTCATTACCAATTTTCACGTTCTCTGATGACAATGAGGAAAGGATATCATCATAAAAGAGAGAACAAGCATGGAGGTATGAAGGAAAAACAAAAGATAGTTGAAGGATCAAAGTAAGATAAAACTAAGAATACAAAGACCTTATAAAAAGTCAGATATTCTGAAGTGTCATGATTCCCCCGGAGAATAAAGAAGCACAAACATCAACGTGTGAACCAAATTACAGAAGAGGTGTTGGGATCCTCACGGATCCACTATATTTCCAACTTACTCTAATCTGTATCTTTGATCATAGTACACAGCAATATCTTCTATAAGAAGTTCAACATTGTCTCTCAAGCTTGCCTTGTTTTGTAATTTGCAAACGACAGAGAGACTAAAGAAGGAAGATGGGTAGCAAGATTATCAGTGGAAAGAGATTTGAAGGGAGAGTGGTAATTGTGACTGCTTCAACACAAGGCATTGGCTTTTCCACAGCTGAAAGGTTTGGATTGGAAGGTGCTTCTGTTGTCATCTCTTCTCGCAAGCAGGTGCTCTTTCTGTTGCTTCAACATTTCCTTCCTTTTCTTTTTCTTTATCATATCATTTCTTGTTTTTCAGGGATCAAGGTTGATTTTTTCTTTCTGGGTTTGTTTTGGTTTCTGGTTGTTTTAGGCTTTCTCTGGTTTCTGCTGGTATTGCATTTGAGGAAGTATATAAACTTTGAACTAGACTCCACCTAAAATGGTTTAAAAAATCATGTTCTTTTTAAGAGCAGAAAGGATATGCCAAATCCTGCTCAGTTGAATGACCTTAACTCATCACTTTGAATTGAATTTAGTTCTGTTTCCCAATGCACACATCATGGTCTGTATTTGCTTTGTTGTTTGAAGTTTGATCTCATATGGGATGAGCTGAAAGTGATTCTACTAGTACTGTTAAATGGAGTGTCGCAAGAAATATTTGCCAAGGCCAAAACATGCTGATACTCGTAGAGAGTTTTTATACTGTGATAGAGAATCAAAATAATGATGTATCGATACATAATTTGCTACTTCCAGATGCCATCCTTTCCCATCATTCATTCAAGTATCAAGTGGTTTTTGGTTATTTTTTATCACACGATATTTGAAAATTTAAGCACTAAAGTTAGCTTTTTTATGCTGTTTCTAGCAGTAACTGATATGGGCCTTTTTCTTTGGATTTATTTGGATTTCTTTTGGTCTTTTCTTGAATTGATCCAGAAAAATGTAGATGAGGCGGTTGAGAAACTCAAAGCTAAAGGCATCAAGGTGGTGGGTGTTATCTGTCACGTGTCAAATGCGCAACAGAGGAAGAATCTCATAGAGACTACTGTACAGGTGAGAAAGTCAGCTTCGTTTCTTATAGTATGCAAGTGCGTCTTAATATGATGCTGCATATTGGACTATTGGTTAATTCTCGTGAATATTAGAATATTCCAACAGCAGGGTAGTCTTCTTCTAGGATGACTGTGTTATATGAAAGAGGATACTGCATTTAATCTTTATTCTGTTTGCTTCCAATAAAGAGTGATTTCTCTTAAAATGATCTATTACTACCCGGTTTTCGAGATGTCTAGCCATTTAGCTTGTTTGTTCTCTTTTCTGTGCAGGTGATACGTTTCTGCCTATTTTTTTGGTTTCTTTTTGCGAGCTCCTAAGAGTGTTCGTTTGAAATGAAAGTGCAGGTTTTTTGTTTGACTATATATTCATCTTGATTGATAGAAAGCTTCTGGTTCTGGTTTCAGAAATATGGAAAGATAGATGTTGTTGTATCCAATGCTGCTGTCAGTCCATCTACAGACTCCACTTTGGAAACCCATGAATCTGTCCTTGATAAGCTGTGGGAAATTAATGTTAAAGCAGCTATCCTCCTACTGAAGGTAATTTTTATTACAAAGGTTTTCTTATAGAAATCAATATCCAAAATGTCATGCCGGCCCACACTACTGGGAAAATTTGACTTTGGTTGTAGTGAAGATGGCTAACATTTTGGTTTTGCTCTGTGTTACCTGTGATATTCAGCTCATTGTTTACACCCCTAGAATTTCCTTACTCACAGCATTGCAATACACTCCACTAGTTTTAGTTCATAACTGATTTTGCTACAATTCTATGTGATATCCACTTGCAGGATGCGGCCCCTCACATGAAGAAGGGTTCTTCAGTTATTCTGATTTCCTCTATTGGTGGCTACCATGCACATGATTCCTTGGCTATGTATGGTGTCACAAAGACAGCCCTTTTAGGGCTTACCAAGGTATCCTCCAGTTGTGCTCTCCGTTCATATCGGTTTCATCAAGAACTTGACAAATCCAACTCGCTGAAATATGATGATGAACTTGAAGTTATTACCCTTGTTTGAAATAACAGACCACGGCTCTTTTCCTAGCAGCCCATCTCTTATTATAGATAAGCTGGAGCACGGGCGTGTTTCTTTTCTTGTGCTTGTATGCATGTGTGCTTCTTGTTTCCTTTACCAGGTTTTTCTGCTTGGGTCAATGAACTCGTGAAAAAGAGAATCCAGTTCCTCTCTTTTATTTTATGGACAATAAGTAGGAGGACAAATGCACGTAACAACACCATGCTTTTGTTTCTAAATTTTTTGCGCGTAATACTTTCTAGATACTTTGTAGGTGCTTGCAGCTGAGATGGCTCCACAAACTCGAGTGAACTGTGTAGCTCCTGGGTTTGTACCAACGCACTTCACTGGTTTCATTGCAGGCAATCAGGCTCTTGTAAGTTTACATTTCTTTTGGCTTTGATGTGTTTCAATGATTTCTAAAAAAGAACAGCTGCTGACCTGTCTTGGATTCAATCGGATTCCTAATTACTGTAGAAAAAGTCCATTGAGGATACGACCTTGCTGAACAGACTCGGTACCACAGACGACATGGCCTCTGCAGTCGCCTTTTTGGCTTCCGATGATGCTTCTTACATAACAGGAGAAACTCTGGTGGTAGCTGGAGGGATGCCGTCCAGACTGTAGCTCCCCTCCCTTAAGTTTACCCAAATAAAAAGCATGCTATGATTTTTCATGGTACAAGCTGAGAACCCACGTCAATAAATCCATGAAAGAAATATTCATGCTGATGCTCTTTGTTCATTTCTTCATGGAAAATTGACATTGTTTCATTGAGATTTCCTTGTCGGATAAGATTAGAGTGTGATATGCTTGTCGAACATAACAAAATGTAAAAGGAGGGAAGCCATAACTTATTCCCTTCGTTACATAATTTCCAATTCCATGGCAGATTATGAGGGAGTCATGCATGCTCCCACTTAACGTGTAGCCCGTTTGTCTTCGGCTTCAGGATTTTATTTCCTTTCATAACATTTAATTGCCACTTCATTACATTTATGTATACAAATGGTAGAAGTATGGGAAAAATACGTTAAATATACTTTACATAATCAACCAAAATCAAAATGCTCTAGCGCTATCACTGTTCATGAATGGAGACAAACAGCTGCAAATCAAAATGGATAGCAAGGGAAGATTTTCAGGGAAAAGATTTGAGGGTCTGTGAGTTGAGTTGAGAGAGTTTCTCCTCCATTAGTGTAATTTCCTATTCTCTCTCTAAATAGTAAAAACCAGTGCTAAATCCGCGAAGGGAAATTGAGGGGATTCCATTAAAGGATCTAATTGCTTAAAATAAAAATGACATGGGAATGGATTGACTATAGTTAGATAGATGCTGATTTTTATCTTTCCTTGTTTTTTTAGATCATCAAAATGAAAGTTTTTTATTTTTATATTTTGGCAAAGATAGAAAATGTAGATTTTATGCTATTTCTTCCATATCACTTACTGTATACTTATAACATGTTTCGTTGCTACATGGCGCCTTCATTATTTCATCTCTGCAACTTCTGTGCCATTCACATGCTCCTTGAAACCTGAAAAAGAAGGTACAGAGTGGTTTGGGGGTGCTTGATGATTGCCATGGTGGGCACCCTTCAAATATTTACCTGTGAAATCCAGTTCAAAAGAAAACTTACATCAAGATGAACAGCTAATTAAATATCTACACAAGAACGGCATCAGCACATTGATTATCATCACATGTCAAAACGAGGACTTCAACTTGGGCTGGAAGGAGGCATGGGAACCGCTGACAACCTGTTGAGAAGCTCTTGTGGTGGACCGATCATCAGCAAATTATCATGTCGTCGAACAACACCCATCACGCTAACAGTGCTCCCTAGATATACCTGGCATCGATGCAAGCATTTCTCAGAAGCATGCAACTCAGAAAACTTACTACAACAGCCAAGGAATCAAAGAATCAGTTTGCCTCACCTCTCTTAAGCCATACCCATCTTTGAGACGCATGATCCGGTCATCAATTGAGAGTTTGCGTTCAGCTAAGCAGCGTCAAAAGCTGGGAGACGTATCTTTGTTCTCTTTCTTGTACACCCATTACTGTAGCTGGCTTGACAAATGGAGCAGCCTTAAACAATGCATATGGCAAAAATGGCTTTTATCTAGCTACATGTCATTTAACTTCGGAATGATCTCCAACACCCCAAATTTATTTGAAAACATGTAATTTGAAAATAATTAAAGAATAATGAAAATAAAACTTATAAGAACTGAATTGAATGAAAATAAAGTTTAATATCTTATTGTTTTTCATACAAACCAATAAAAATGTCTTTACTTGAGAAACTTGAACTCCATTAACTTTATTTAAATAAATAGATTTGAAAAGAAAATGTCATTTAGTGGTACTATTCATTGTTTTTTCATAGTTATTTTTTAATAAATTGAGGGAGGTTTTAATTTTCTCACGTGATAATATGAATTAGCTTGATTTATCTTTATATTTTATGTCTTCTCTTCAATCTCTCCCTGCAAGTCTAATTGCTTAATTTTGACTTGTTCATGTATTTTAGTTCATTCTCCTATCTATTTTTCTAATAGACATTTTCATGCAAATGGATATAAACACTCTCATCTAAAAACTCGATCAAACTCCACTTAATTTATTGAAAATATATATAAATTTGAAAACAAAATGACAATTTTTTTTTGTTATAATTCATTGTTTTTGCATGGTTATTTGTTTAATGAATTATGTTAGTTTATAGTTTTTCACGTAAGAGTGTTTTTGTTAGTTTAGATAAAAATATCTAACATAATAACAATATTGAAGAAAAATCCAATACGAAAACGATGAATTGAAACAATTGACATAGCATATTTTGGACATTTTTTTTTTGTAAAACACTGTTTGGACGGCATTTCCAAACTCAAAAAAATATTTTATGCCCATATTTATACTCAGCCTAATGTTGTGTAAGGATTTATTATATGCCTTCTTCAGGGATCATAGACCCCATGCCATCATCATGGAATAAATAATTATATGGAATGAGTCAACACCAATCTGGGGAAAAGGATCTCGTTACAAAAGAGAGGTCAAGCACAGAGGGATGAAAGTAAAACAAAAGGTAGTTGGAGGATCAAAGTAAGAAAAAATTAAGAATACAAGGACCTCTTGAATTAGATATTCTTAAGGGTAATGACTCGTTGACTATGTTCCCGATGAATAAATAACTAAATAAGCATAAACATCATCGGAGTCATCAAATGACAGAACAGGTGTCATCCTCGTCCGTCCACCCATCCTAATCCTTTCGTTTTATAAAGTGCTTGAGGGTAGTCAAAATTTATTTATTTTTAAATTAATTTATTTTTTATGTTTTTTATTTTAATATATTTTTAAATTATCACTAATCTGTTTCATTAATCACAGTAGTAGCAATATTTCCTGAAAAAACCAACTTTGTTTTTGAAACTTGTCTTGTCGTGTAATTTGCAAACGAGAGAGAGAGAGATCAGAGAAGGAAGGATGACTAGTAAGATTATCAGTGGAAAGAGATTTGAAGGAAAAGTGGTAATTGTGACCGCTTCAACTCAAGGAATTGGCTTTTCCATAGCAGAGAGGTTTGGATTGGAAGGTGCTTCTGTTGTTATCTCTTCTCGCAAGCAGGTGCTCTTTCTCTCTCTTTTTTCCCCTCCATATTCATTGCTTTTAGCATTTCCTTTCTTTTCTTTATCATATGATTTCTTGTTTTCAGGGATCAAGATTGATTTTTTTTTCTGGGTTTGTTTTGGTTTCTTGAATCTTGATTGTTTAGGCTTTTTCTGGTTTCTGCTGCTATTGGATTTGAGTAAGTATATAGACTTTGGACTAGATTTCACCTAAAAGGGTTTAGAAAATGTTGATTTTTTACGAGCAGCAAGGATATGCCAAATCCTTTTCGGTTGAATGACCTTAATTTATCACTTTGAATTGGATTTAGTTTTGTTTCCCAGTGCACACATCATGGTCTGTATTTTTTTGTTTGAAGTTTGAACTCATATGGGATGGGCTGAAAGTGATTCTATTAGTAGTGCTAAATGGAGTGCTGCAAGAAAAAATTGCGAGGGCCAAAATATATTGATACTGTTAGAGAATCAATACTGTGATAGTGTTGTTTTTCTGAATTGGCTAAGCACACAAGGGGTCTAGAAAAGAATCGGCCTATAACAGAGAGAGGGAAAGAGAGAAACAAGAACATGTGAGAGAGAGGACTTTCATACTTTCATTGGTTGATTTCCCGTATCTCTCGAGATAAGTTTTGTTACAATTATATAGAAATACGAAATTCCTACAAGAAAACAGTAGGATATCCTGCTAAGTGATCAAATCACAGCACCCTCTTCTCCCCAGTAATGATGTATCGATACATGGTTTGCTACTTCCTGATGCTATGCTTTCCCATCTTTCATTCATGTATCACGTGGCTTTTGGTTCTATTTGATCTCAAGATATTTTGAAAATTGAAGTGCTAAAGTTAGCTTTTTTATGCTGTTTTCTAGCCGTAACTGATATGGGCTTTTTCTTTGGATTACTTTCGGGATGGAATTTCTTTTGGTCTTTTGTTGAATTGATCCAGAAAAATGTAGATGAGGCAGTTGAGAAACTCAAAGCTAAAGGCATCAAAGTGTTGGGTGTTGTCTGTCACGTATCAAATGCACAACAGAGGAAGAATCTCACAGAGACTACTGTACAGGTGAGAAAGTTAGCTTCGTTTTTTATAGTATGCAAGTAACCAGGAAAGGGAATTGGTGTCTAATTAATTTGATGCTGCGTATTGGACTCTTGGTTAATGCTCGTAAATGTTAGACTAGTCCAACAAAAGGCTGTGGTTAGTCTTCTTCATCCACCATGCTCATGTAGGATGACTGTAAGATGAAAGAGGATACTGCATTTAATCTTTATTTGTTTGCTTCCAATAGAGTGATTTCGAGATGTTTAGCCATTTAGCTTGTTTGTTCTCTTTTCTGTGCGCGTGATATGTTTCTGCCTATTTATCTGGTTTCTTTTTGCGAGCTCCTAAGAGTGTTTGTTTGCAATGAAAGAGCAGGTTTTTTGTTTGATTATTTAGTCATCTTGATTGATAGAAATCTTCTGGTTCTGGTTTCAGAAATATGGAAAGATAGACATTGTTGTATCCAATGCTGCTGTCAATCCATCTACAGCTTCCATTTTGGAAACCCAGGAATCTGTCCTCGATAAGCTGTGGGAAATTAATGTTAAAGCAGCTATCCTCCTACTGAAGGTAATTTTTATTAACACAAGGTTTACATATAGAAATCAATACACAAAATGTCATCAAGAATAGATGTGTTTCCTGTGATATTCTGTTCGTTGTTTACACCACTAGAATTTCCTGCTCTTGCTCCCATGGTCAGTCAGGTTTACTCGTTAGTATCCATGTGTTGTCATTTTGGAATACAAGTCCTATTTGATATTCACTTATTTTTTCAGGATGCGACCCCTCACATGAAGAAGGGTTCTTCAGTTATTCTGATTTCCTCTATTGGTGGCTACCATCCACATTCTTCCATGGCTATGTATGGTGTCACAAAGACAGCCCTTTTTGGGCTTACCAAGGTATCATCCAGTTGTGTTCTCCTTCCATTTCTGTTTCATCAAGAACTTGACAAATTCAACTTACTGAAATAAGATGATGAACTTGAAGTCATAACCCTTGTTTGAAATAACAGACCGTGGTTTTTTTTTAAGCCTATCTCTTATTATAGATAAGCTGGATCATGTGCATTTTTCTCTTCTTCTGCTTATATGCATGTATGCTTCTTCCCTTTGCCACTAAACTCATGAAAAAGAGAATCCAATTCTTCTCTTATATTTCTTGGACAATAAATTTGCGTGGACAAACACTTGATTATTTTTTAGTCTTTCTTGATTGCATGCAAAAGCATCAGGCTTTTGTTTCTAATTTTTTTTGCGCAATACTTTCTCGATACTTTGTAGGTGCTTGCTGCTGAGATGGCTCCTCACACTCGAGTGAACTGTATAGCTCCTGGCTTTGTACCAACACACTTTGCTGATTTCATTACAGGCAATCAGACCATTGTAAGTTTATATTTTTGGCTTTGAGTTGTTTCAATAATTTTCAAAAAAAGAGCAGCTGCTGACCCATCTTTGACTCAATTGGATTCCAAATTATTGTAGAGAAAGACGATTGAGGATCAGACCTTGCTTCAAAGGCTTGGCACCACAGATGACATGGCCTCAGCAGTCGCCTTTTTGGCTTCCGATGATGCGTCTTACATAACAGGAGAAACTTTGGTGGTAGCTGGAGGGATGCCGTCCAGACTTTAGTTTCCCTCTCTTAAAGTTTACCCGAATAAAAAAAAAAAACACACGTTATGATTTTTCAGAACCTGCGCCAATAAATTCATGAAAGGAAAATTTACTTTGACACTCCTTGTTTTATTTCTTTTTGGCAAATTGACATTGTTTCATTGAGATTTCCTTGTCAGATAAGATTGACTTGTGATATGCTTGTTAAATATAAAAGTGGAACAGAATGTACAAGGAGGAAGCCACAATGTATTCCCTTCATCAGATAATTTCCATGGCAGAATGTTATGGAGTCGTGTATGCTCCCACCTGACTTGCGGCTGGAACCTTGTGGCATTCTGCTTCAAGTTTTGATGGGAGAATGCCTTTCGGTAAAGATTATATGCCGGTGGTTATGTGCGAAAGTCATGCTGAAGTCTTGAAAGTGCCCTGAATCCTGATTCATTACATTAGTGTATACTGTATAAAAATGGTAGAAGAATGGGTTATTAAAACCATTTGACAGGTTAACTGGTGATTCCTTGACGGACTGGGATTCAAGAAAACTAGGTAATAGTCGACCTGGCAGAGCAATCCTTCATCAACTTGAAGGTGTAGTTGTTTTTTAAAATATAGTTTATTATTATTAAAATAATATTTTTTTAAAATTATTTTTTATATTAGTATATTAAAATAATTTAAAAATACTAAAAAATAATTTGAAATAAAAAATAAAAAATTAAATTTTTTTAAAAATATTTTTAAAATGTAAACAACTGGGTTTAATTAGTTAAAATTAGTTTCACTCTTGAAAAAAAAAATTGAATAACCTGCCCACCCTCTGAATCAAGTCCTTGTCCTTAATCGAGTCGTGTTATTTATTTAACTAAGTTTAACAACCTGAGTTTAATAACTTTCATTATAGTAAATAAACATGTATTAACAAAAATTAAAAGAGATAATACTTTTATTATTATACACCACCTCATAAAATATTATTCATTATAATAATTTTTTTATTTAACCTTTTGATAATTTATTTATTGATTTATCTTAATTTAATTTTATATAATTATTTTAATTTCATTACTCAAGCTGCAAATTTAATGGGTTGGCATTGTTGACTAGAATATTTTTCATTATTTATTTGGTGTTCTTTCCTTTTAATATTAAACTTAATAAAAATTAAATTTTATAATTTATTTTGATTTGTTTTGAATAAGGTTATCTTGCTCTCATAACTTAAGTTATAGGTTTTACGGGTTTACTCAAGTCATTTTATTATCTTTAAAAAAAAATCAATTTCATCATTCAATAATTAATGGATAATAAATTAAGCTTTATTTTTTATTTTGATTTGTTTTCTATGAGGTTATTTTAATTTCATTACCTGGTTCGCGCACGAGATTAGAAAGTTAACTTAGATTATTTTCTTAAATTTTTTTTATGAAGTTATCCTGATTTCATGACCAGTTTCATGAGTTTGAGTAATTAACTAAGGTTAACGTAGATTTTTTTATTTTTTTTAATTTTATTCTTCAACATTGAATTTATTAAAAATTAAACTTTATAATTTATTTTAATTTATTTTTTATAATATTATCTCGATCTCATAACTTAAAATCATATATTTAATATTTTAATTCAAGTTTTTTTTTTTATTTTTTTTTTTTCAATTTCATCTTTCGAAATCAAACTTTAAATTTTTCATATTATAATAATCTCAAACTTTAAACCTTTTATATTATAATAATCTCATAAGTCAAATCAAGTATTTAATAAAATAATTTAAATTAATTCAATATATTACCATCTTAATATTTTTTTTTAAATATAATATTAAATATTTTTAATCAGTTTATATTTTATTAACTAGTCATGTCTAGCCAAGCCTTATTTATTTATTTTTTTCTATTAGAAAAGCATAGATTTGCATTGGACGTGCCACTAATATAGTAAAAACCATAGAACGAAAAATAGTAGATTAAATACTAGGGTAATTATCCCTTGAATTTACTAAAACATATGCCTCCTCCAGAGCACAGCAGAATATTAACGTACGTCGACGCCATGTTCCCAATCCAAGGCCCTAGGGGCCCCCTTCAGACCAAAGAGAAGACAAGCAATCCAAATACAACACACCTAAACCTCTATAACTTCTAAATGGAACCTAAATACAATTACAGCACATTTGCTAGATTTTAGTTCAGAAGAACGCAACAATTTCCGTACCCCTTAGGGGGATTTATGTACAGAAATCAGCCAAAATCATAATTCTTTAGTACTACCACTAGAATATGTTTCGTTGCTACATGGCGCCTTCATTCTTCCATCCTTGCAATTTCTGTGCCATTTACATGCTCCTTAAAACCTGAAAAGAAAGTACCAAGTGGTTTTGGGGTGCTTGATGATTGCCTTGGTCGGCATCCTTCAAATATTTACTTGTGAAATCCAGTTCAAAAGAAAACTTAGATTATGATGAACAGCTAAAAATCTACACAGGAACCACATCAGCATTTTGATTATCATCACATGTCAAAACAAGGCCTTCAACATAGGATGGAAGGAGGCATCGGAACCACTGACAACCTGTTGAGACAGGCTCTTGTGGCGGAACGATCATCAGCACATTATCATGTCGTCGAACAACACCCATTACGCTAATAGTGCTCCCTTCTTTAATATACCTGAGATGCAAACATTTCTTAGAAGCATTCAACCAGCGTAAAAAACTAACTGCCATGGAATCAAGGAATCAGTTTGCTGAACACTTTTCTTAAGCCATACCCTTCTTTGAGACGCATGATCCGGTCATCACTTGAGAGGTTGCGATCAGCTAACCAGCGTAAAAAGCTGGGAGACATATCTTTGTTCTCCTTTTTTACATCCACCACTGTAGCTGGCTTGACAAATGGGGCAACCTTAGCTCCATAGCCCGCCTTTACTAGTGCTCTTAGCCCAGATTGGAAATCTGATACGTAAAAATCAGCGACAAACTTCTGTTCACCAGAAGCAAAGCATCACCACAATGCTGGAGGCTTTTTTTGAAAAGAAAAACAGAACTTTGGAAAACAAGAACTGAAATGTTGCAATTTGCAGAGGTAGCTATGTACATGGCAGACTCGCAATTACACCACAGTTACAATATCAGATGCCAAAGACTGTCTTCTCAGTTTTCAGTAATCATAGGGAGTCAGATTATGTTTTGTCATTAATGACACACAAACTAGAACTATCTGCATTTTCTGGTTCATTAAATAGCTATGTACTGAATCATATAAAGAACTCCCGTCGCCTATCGGCTTATCATCATGAATGCGTTAACAACTTAAAGCATTCAGTAAACATGAAGTACTGGTCAACTTATTGGTTTCTGATATCATATAAACTTGCCCCGCCCCAAAACCTGATATGTTTTCCCCTAGTCAGTAACTTACATTTTCTTGGTCAGCTCCACATCTCGGTATAAAAAACATAATTTAGGTGTCAGGTGCCTTGTTAATTGCTCAAACATTTGTTTGCATTTGAGTAAATTGAACTCATCATGCTTTCATTAATGAAAACCTAAGTGCCATGAGCAGAAGCTGAATCATCATTTCCTAAACCGTTTTCCACATCAATATTTGGACAGATCAACATGAGAGCTCAGCAAACTAACCTCTGAATGTCTCAAACCCCATGAGACAAAACAGTGCTTTGCATGGGCAGACTTTCCACCCAACCCTCTATATTCATACAACTCTGATGAAACATATACACATCTGGATACCCTCTGGTAAGATGACTCCAAAGGTATACTGCCACAGGTGACAACCTACATAAAAAGATAAATCAGACATTATTTGTGACATTATACTGCAAGATATAATACAAATTTGTTGCAATTGCAAAATAACCTAGCTTAAACAAGCTCCAAAAACTTCATTAATGATGAGTTCCATATGAGAACGAGCATTCAAAGTTTCCATAACCACAATGGTGGAGATCCATATCTTATGAGCCCATGTTGCCTCTAGCCCTTCATTCTGTTTGACTTCCATAACACCCCTTTTCATCTTGTAATTTTCCCCCCTTAAATTTTACTTTCAAGCTCCACGGCTGCATCACTGCAATGCGGAATGTAGACTTTTCAGGACATGATACTCTACAAAAAAAGGGCAGCGACAGACTCAGGCTGACTGGTTTTCATAGCAACAAATGATTTCAGCACTGCCTTCAACCTATTAAATCAATGACGCTGTTCACCATACAAATGTCTACAGTGTGAGTGAAATGACATGGACTTATTTCCACTTTCCATGTTGAAACAAAGTCACCAAGAATACCTTTAGTGCTCAAGACAATGATAGGAATGATGGACAAGGCATCCATTTGGTCATCTTCACATGGCTTAGTTCTTACAACAAACAAAGGAAGTTATTCAATCAAGCCTCTCTTATATCCGTATAGAAAGAGCCGGACCACCCATGCCTATTATTAAGAAAACACCCTTCTAACTTCAACTCAGTAGATCTATGACATATTTAAAAAATCAGTTGTCAACCATCTTGATCCCCTACTCCAAAAAAGTTACAGTATGTCATAAAAAAAGCAAGCATTGATGTCATTACTCTGTAGAAAATTTCTTCCAGGTAACAAAACTTTTTTCCATGAGACTTGCCACAGGAATTGTTTCCACACCACAGAACTCGTTGGCATTCTTCCTCATAATATTTTTGCATATAAACGATTTGAACATATACTCCAAAGACAATTTAGGGGAAGAATCAAATGCTCTTCTAGAGAAAGAAGAAGAACCTCTTCCAGCAGATTTCAAAGTCATCTCACATTTTCCTATCCTTTAACCCTGACAGAAGCAAATTATGATTCCCTCCAAATTCCAACTTTGCACATGCAACAATAAAAATCAACCATGACAGATGCACTTCCTTAACTTTTGTTGTCAAGTGAATTCTAAACCGACAAATTTGCCTCCACCAAAAATGTAAATTCCTAAAGTGGCATAAAAAACCATTACACTTCGGAATAATTCATCAAGCAAATTGATGACAGCTTTCAGAATTATATACTTTAACCCCTAAGAAGTAGATTATGGTCCACTCACCGCCTCAACATACAAGAAAGTAAAAGCTTATAGCAGCTTTGCTGGCTCAACTCCACCCCATCAAGTAGATCAAATTTCCTCTTTTTGGAAAACGCCCACAAAAAATAACTTTCAGAAAAGAATCCTGGATAAAGCATCCGGGCAAACAACGATCCTATACCACCCAAATAATAAGCAAGTTTGCGTCTACATCCAAAAACATATGTCCTTTGGTGGACTAAATATACAGGCCCCCTTTAAATTTCTCCAACCTGAAAAAGTCCCCCCTTTCTATAAAATCACCATGTTAGATGAAATGTAATACATTAGCCACTGGAACCACTTTGACAACACCAAAATAACCCTTGATGGATGAAGATTCGTGTCCATGGGTCAAAATGGCTTTTCATCCAAAATCCCATAAATCTCTACTCTAGAAAGTTTTCAATTTTCTTCCCCTTGCTGCCTTTCTTCATCAAGCAACCATTGAAAGTGAAATTCAATAATGACAAATTCCATACCCATGATAACTCTTTCAGGTTAAGAGCAAGCCACGAAAATAGACCTGCATAATGTCAGAATTGACCAGAAGATAATAAAACAATAACGGCAGGCACACTGGTTTAACATTCTTTGGAATTAGATTAATGGATGGTTGGATACTCTTACGGTCTTACCATAATTAGCACTAATCTAATAACAAATAAGACAGAGAAACACATAATAAATAATAGTAGTGAAGAGAAAGAAATTGAAATTACCCCAGTAACTTTGACATACTGTCCATCAATAGCACCTCTAAGCTCAGTATCAGGGTACCTCCTCACAAACCCTAACAACCCTCTCCTTCCCCATGCACAATTCCAAATCAACCCCACAAATAAAGGCACCAAAACAGCCCCAACAGCCACCAAGATCACAGCTTTTTTAACTGCAACCATCAAAAAAGCACCAACAAGCAACCCCATCAAAACCACCACCATCACCACCCACACCACTGGCCTAGATACCCTTAGCCCCACCTTCACATCATCAGCCAAGCTCGTCACCGCTGACCCGTAAAGTGCCTTGCTTGATCCGGGTCCCGTTCCAGAACCGACAGCACTGTTGTCAAGCTGACCAGATCTCTTTTGTGAACCTGAGCCCAGTGGGCCGGAACCAAGTGGTCCGGAACCAAGTGGGCCAGAAGTGAAAAGCCCTGTCGGCAGGACGACGTTCAGGGGACCTGAAGAATTTCTCATGGGACCTGAAGAAGAGTTCCTCATGGATCCGCTTGAAGAAGTAGAAGCACGTGAAGGTGGTTGCTTTGGAGGGTCTGCCGCCGCCGGGATGTCAAACATTTTCCCCAACTCACCAGATTTCTTAATGTCACCGCCTGTATAAGGAACGGCTCGTGATGCCATGGTGGGTTGTTTCTCTTTTTGTTGCTGTCCAGGTCGACCCGACACTACCAACCCGCTTTTGAGCTGGTGAGACTGAATCCGGGTACCCATTTGCTCAAAGCTTGAAACTTTACAGCGTTTTTGGAAGACACGGTGCTGTGATCAGTTGCTTGGTGGTGGTGGTGATGGTGGAGAGGGAGTGAGAAAGGGGGTACAAGGGGGAAATGACAAGAAAGGGCTTGGAGAAATGTGATAATGATGTGTCTTGAAAATGGAACTGAGACTTGTGTGTCGTTGAGGTTTTAGCAATATAAGCATGGCATGGCATGGTATCATGCCATTCTTTTTCTTTTTTTTCCGAAAATGGAACCAAGGGTTATTATTTTCTCTTTGAGGCTTATCTCCAGTAGTGTCTGTGATTATGGTATTATTAGCTTTTTATTATTATCATTATTTTAATTTAAAATAATATTTTTTTATTTTTTAACATTAATACAATTAAAAAATATATAAATATATAATTTTAATTAAAAAATAAATTTTAACCAATTTTTTTTCAGGATTAAAGATATTTGTTATAGTACAATGTGTTTTTTAAAGTATTTGTATTTAAAAATGTATTAAAATAAATTTTTTATATTTTTTTATTATTATCCTCATCATGTCAAAAACATCAAAGAAACATTAAAGAAATTGATTTAATAATTTTTTAAATTAAAATCAATTCAAAATAAAAATAAAAATTATATTAAACACTTTTTTATAGTGATACAGTGTGGTCAGAGGTATTTTTAGATTAACTATAATTTCAAAAATTATTTTATTTTTATTATTTAAACCTATCTTTCATCTTAAATTATAGTAAAAATTTAAATTTAAGAAAAATTATAATTTTTATTTTTTAAAATACTTTTTTTAAACTATAAAAATTACTACAATATTAAACTTATTTTTCTTCATAGAAAGAGAAGGGGAAGTTTATTCGTGATACTTGTTTTGATAACTGATTTTAAAAAAGAAAAAAAAAAGACTGGATTATTAAATTTCCGAGTTAACTCATTGATTATCGAATGAATTTAGAATAATTATTAAAACGTTGTCGTTTCATTATTTAAAAAATAAAAATCATTGATGTTAATTCGGCCGAGTCGGAGAGAGTGGAGGTAGGGGAGCACTACTCCTTATCATCTGTCAGTATCTAGCTGCTTGCAAATGGTTGTACGGTGTAGATCTGCCTGCCAGAATGCAATTTGATTAGACATATTGA
The DNA here is from genome assembly GCF_000495115.2 of Populus euphratica. NCBI lineage: Eukaryota > Viridiplantae > Streptophyta > Magnoliopsida > Malpighiales > Salicaceae > Populus > Populus euphratica. Next base: position 146,440 of record NW_011500064.1, read on the forward strand.
ACGGTCAAGATAAATCCAATCATAATTAGACTAACCAAAATAAATTAAATTTGGACGGTAGAGAGTGTCCATTATAACCTTCCTATATATGGAGTTATCGCAGTACACTAGTAGATCTAGCGTCATAGTATAAGTACATAGTTTGATATATTATTTGTCAAAAAAACACTAGTTACTTAATTGTTGGATTAGTTTACGAATAATTGAGTAGGGATGAGTAAAAAAAATAATTTATCAAAAAAATTAAGAAAAACTAGAAAAATTAATCTATAAAATTAAAATAATTTTTTATTCAATTCAATTCATTTCAATTTTAATATTAAAAAGTTGAAACCAACTAAATCAAGATCAAATTTGATTTTGAATCTTTAAACATTGAGGATGCCAATACAATGTTTCATGCATATAATAAAAAAATAAAATAAAAAAATAAAGAAATTAAAAAAACTAAGAAAATACTGTAATTCTATTGTAAAAAAAAAACATTTTAAAAAGCTTAGCCCATAAAATCTTAAAAAACAATTAAATTGATATAGGTCTAACTAGGTTTTTTTAAAAAAACACCACAAATCAAACCAAATCATTCCGTTTGAAACTAGTTAGTTGGTTCTATTTATGGTTTAAAAATTACAAATTTTGATTTAGTTAATTTTTTTAAATCAAAAATTAAATTAAATAAAAAATATTCATCATTATTATTAAGTTGATCTGAAACAATGTTATTTAGTTTTATTTAAAAAAATGAATTTTACTTGATGAATCAATCAATTAAATAAAAGATTTAATCAAGTTAATATAAAAAATTAATTCAAATTAAAAGTTTACTATGATTAGTATTTTAATTGCAAGTTTTGCCAATCAATCCATTTGACTGGACCTAACATACATGTTCATAATCCACATCAATTCACATTTTATATATATATATATATATATAAAATCATAAATCCGTTGGCAAACAATAAGATACATGGAGATGAAAGGCAGTTAAAAACAACAAGATGGCCACGCTCCCACGAGCAAGATGAAGGGGATACACTGGCAGTAGAAGTTATTGCGGGCATGGTTTTTAAGCTGTGGAGGGAATTTCCAAATACTTTGAGGGCATTTTTGGAAAGTTTCTATCCAAGTTAGTCGGTGGTGATAGAGATGGCAGCCCCAGTGGTCTCCAAAGTTTGTGTCATCGGTCGAATATATCCTTGTTCCGGAAACAGTTAAAAGATTCATTTTGCTGACAGAATCCTAGGTTCACGATAACAGCTTTTCACTTCAAGTTATGTAGATTTAGGAAGTTAAAATAATGTTATTTTAATTAAAAATATTAATATAATGTTGCTTTAAATTTTTTTATTAATTGGTTAAATTATAAATTAATATATTAAATCAATTTAATTAATTTTAAATTATTTTTTTATATTAAAAACAAGCCAGTATAAATACAATAATACAAAATAATTTAGCCCCGTAAAAGTTTTGTTCAGAGAAAGAATAGCAAAGTTTTTTCAAACGTGTTTAAAAATATAATTATAGTTATTTTTTAAAATATTTTTTATTTAGAAAAGTATTCAAGTAATATTTTTTTATTTTAAAAAAATTATTTTTAAAATTAATATATCAAAATGATTTGATAATATTAAAAATATGTTAATTTAAAATAAAAAAAATTTAAAATTTTTTAAAATGCTTTTGAAATGCAATATCAAATAGCCAATAATAATTACAAGTGCAACTTAAAGGGTGGATTATTAATTTTGTGGTGATTTATTTTATGATATTATAATTTATATTTTTTCATAATTAAAGTATATTTTCAAACCAAAAACATTTTAAAAATTAAAATTAAAATTTGATTAAGTAAATCTTGAAAATTCATCTATCTTCCACTCGAAATTTTTTACATATTCATCGATCATGGAAGGAAAAATCAAAGCAATAACAGAAGAAGAAGAAGAAGAAGCAAGATTTTTGAGTTGATAATTCAGTGTAATAATAATAATAATGTAAACGTGTTTGCTATATAGCAATGATCCTCTAAAGTGGGAAATAATTGGGGTTAGGTTCCATGGACCAGGGAAGAAGTAGTTAGGGTTGGACGCGACCTTGATGTGTACGAACATAACTGGGGCTGCCTGTGGTTGCAACCACATGGACTGTCACCACTAGGAAACAACACCATCTCTTTGATTAATTTGTTCCATTTGGCATCTTTGGAGATGCTTTTTAGTTTTTAGACTTGGCTAAAATCGAGGCTTCGAAGCTCAACATTGATAGGGTGATTCAAGTTTTTTTAAAAAAAAAAAAATAGATATTTTTTGAGTTAGATTTTTTTTATTTTGTATTATTGTGCTCTTATTATTATTTTTTTGTTTAAAGTGAATAAGTTTTTTATATAATTTATGTTATATTTAATATCTTTTTTTTATTTTAATTAAGACAACATATAACATGATTAAAAAATAATATTTTTTATATAAAATAACTTAATGATATAAAATTTAAAAATTATTTATACATCTGTTATATGAGTTTTTTCATAGATATAAATAATCTTTTTATATGAAATTTTCATACGGGTTAGTTTAATGTACATGTTTTATGGTAAGTAGCTATATATTAATTCTAAATATCTCTTAATTATACCTCAACTTTGGAGAATAATTGATTCATTTCATAAATAAAAAAACATAATATATATTAATCTTTGCATTTCTAATAAAAATATTCAATATTTAAAAGAACATCGATTAAAAATATTTTAAAAATAATATTTTGATGTAATAGGAATCTTATAATTATAAAAACTTTATAATTTTTTTTGTAAAAGTTTTTTTTCCCATGGATTTTGTCTTTACTCTATACTTATAAATTAAATATTAGATTCATTAATCTAATATTATATGAATATTAAAAATAAATTAAGTATTTATTAATAATAAATATATATTTGTATGAATATAATAATATCATATATAATCAATTGATTGGCTATAAAATATATTAAATTATTATTAAAACCCAACAATTCTTAACAGTTAAGTATATTGTTGAATAATCTTGACTGAAAGATTTCACAAAATAAAACATGTTTATACAAGAAGAGATGAAGAAGTTTCCTATTAAGAGAGGGATGTCAAAAATCAAGGATGTTATTTTCTTTTGCCTGAATTGCTGTTATTGAAAATCCTAACAATGAGACTCACGATGGAGAGGCACATATAAATATGTTGTATTAGAGAACTGCAATGTTGTGCTTAGAGATTCATCGTATGAAGGTTCTCACAAAGGTTTAGGAATTTATGATGGGATAACTCAAACATATAAAAATATTTGTGGTGGAAAATAATTTATAAATTAGATCTAAACTTAAAAACAAGTCATTTCCAACTTAAGAAAATTAATGCATAAGTTTTTTTAGAAAAAATTAATATTTTTCTTAGTTATTTTTTTTATTTTATACTTCTTATTTTGAATTGGTATTTCAAACTATGTTATCATTTCCTTCCATTTGCGTCAATTAGTATCATGACCTAACAATCCTTGGTGATTAATCATAGTATTTTATTGAATAACCATAACTAAAAAAATTATATAATAAGACATGTTTATGTAGGAGGGAATGGAGAGATTACCTATCAAGAAAGAGGTGTATATGGACTAGTATGTTGTTTATGTTTATGTTATTTGTTGTTATTAAAAATCCTGGTACTGGAATCCTTACGGGGGACTCATCATAAAAATACTTACATAAAAGTATTAGAGTCCATAATTATGATGGGATGACCCACACATAAAAAAATATATTCATGGTGGAGAATTGTTTCTGATTGAGGCATAAATTTAAGGATGAATTTCTTCTAACATAGAAAAATTGATATAAAAGTTTTTTTAAAATATAAATATTTTTTAGTTATTTTTTTTTGTATTACCATGTTTTTCTAGTTTGAAGGGAATAGCTTTTTCTATTTTATTTTTTATATTAATAATCGCTATAGTGTTTCAGTTTTTTCTACATAAACCGTTATTAAAACATTTTGTTGAGTGCAAACATTAATAAATAAAATTAATTATATTGTATCCATCCTTATAGCTATGATATTCTTGGCCTTTAAAGATCTCGACTCGTAACAAACATGGTTAAAACCCTCTACTCTCGTTCATGTCATTGGGTTTGTCTTGAGTCGAACCATACATTAACTTGATAAAACCCCATTAACTTGGTTAGGGTTTTAGTAATATGATGGATTTGATTAAACCCAATTTAAAACTAGTTGGATCAATACCAAGAAAATTAAAATAAAATCACATGGTTTTTTTTTTTTAATTTTTAAAGAGAGGTTAGCATAATGACTTACAGGTTTACCTAACATCCCACCTCTTTTTTACAGCGGTGTTCGAAAGGGGTTTCGATGGCTATATCTCTAAACAGAGTGTTTGTCCTCTTTAAATCAAAGCAAGCCAATTACAAGGGTGCCCATGTGAATACAATACCATTCCTCATAGCTAGAAAACGGTGTGGTGAGCTTCGTAGCTGTCACTTTGCTGTGCCCATTAAGCATATTTCCTTTTACAAAAGGATTCTTTGTCTCGTCGCTCCCACCCCTTCATAATTACGCTAGCTTTGCATCTTTTCCTGTCCTCTTTGCTTTATAAAGAATGAAAAAGAATGGTTTTTCTATGTAGACTTGTACTGATAACTCGAGGACTTGGGGCGTAATGCTTGAGAAAGGTTGTTTCGTTCTTTCTTATCCTTCAAGTTTAAACCTCTGAACTTAAAGTTTAATGATATTTCTATATTATAATCTGTCTTTAGAAGACTCACAAATCCAACACTTGAAAAGTTTACGTAGCATCATTCTCATTCAGTTTTTAAGGTCTTAGATTTCAAGTTTTGCCGCTGCTTTATTGTAACAAAACTGGTATGTGCATGTCAGTTCAGCTAGATTTATTCAAAGAGATATCTTAGACTTTGACTCTATCCTAAATACAATAAAAATCCCTTCACAGATGTCTGAAAATATCAAAATATGATATTTTTTATATAACTTTTTAAATCAGCATGGACAAGGGCGGAACTAATTTTTTTTTTTTTTTTTTATCTTGTGCTATAAATTGTTGCCCATCCTTATTATAGAGCTAAGTTAGAGTTTGGAAATTCTTACTTGATCGTAATAGTTTTGCACTTTTGTGACTCTACGTATAAATTTCTTCTAAAAACCTAAGTTAAAACTTGATGCTGTTGAGAAGAAGAAAATTAAAATCTAATGGTGCTTTCTCAACTATTGATGAATGTAAAAGGGTAGATTTTAATAAATGATAAAAGAGACATTTAGATTTTAATAAATCTAATAAATTTCTCAACTATTGATGAATGTAAAAGGGTAGACATTTAATAAATAATAAAAGAGACATCCTTATATTTTAATCTAAGGAGTGAGTTTTTACAAAAAAAAAAAAAAAACAAAAGGAAAAATCTTTATTTTTTACTTTAGTAGATGCGTTTGTTTGTAGGAGACAATGTGTTCTCTGCCGAGTTTCGAGACGAAGCCTTGAAATTATTTTTTTCTTGCATAAAATTCATAAACTTCATTACTATATATAAAGCTCCAAAACAAATTTAGTTAAAATAACAAAAACAAAACTAAAATTAACCTTACAAAAACATGTAGGACTTAATAATAATAATGATAGAAAATAATATAAATCATATTTTAAAGAATAATTAATGACAATATAATTTTTTAACATAGTTTCAGAGTTTTAATAATCAAGCGATCACGAATTTAAATTTTATTATTTTTATTTATTTGATAAAAATTAAATATAAAATAATATGGGCATATACAAGTTTTAAGTTCAAAGAATTTTTATTTGAAGAAATATATTAAAAAATAATATAAATTATATCTTAAAATTTTAACTAAAAATTTAAATATTTAGGTAAGTTTAAGCAGATGAGATGGTTCTCTAATTAAAAAAAAAAAAAAAAAAAAAACAGACAAATTAAAACTGTTAGCTGTATTCTAGGTCAAAGATCAGTATACTCCTTTCCAGTTAGAATGGTAATCGTTGAGCCTTTCATTTCTTCTTTGGGGTTCACAATAACACTAACATTATCTTTAAAATACGTGAAAACGCTATGCTTTCGACACCAAGGCTTACTCTTCTAAACAATGACAACAGACATAACGTTATTCCTGAGATCAGACTTTTTTTTCTTGACAATAGTCATTACCATATCATTAATACAGGCAAAAAACAAGCGATTCAAGTGACCTTTAATTCCCTTTATAGACATGATGTAAAGGTTATGCAGGAAAACTATTAAGTTTTTTAATAATTTTTTTACCTGGGCTACAGCCCACTTAGCCTCCTAGCATGGAAAAACCACCCAGAAATACTTAAAAAACACAAGAATAATCTAAAAACAAGAAGCTAGTGGGGGTGACGAGCGGCATGAAACTGGGGATGCCGATTGTTGTATGGCATTATTTAGTTTATTAGCCTTTGAACTTTAAAAGCGTGGATTGATCATCGATTGTGATTGCTTGGAGGCTCATTTTGTGGAAGATGGTTGGCAACTCAAGCCTAGTCTAGTGGCTAGTAAAATTAGAGACGAGGTGCTCTCAGATGCATGGACATGCCGATGGGCCACAGGTTAGGTGATACGTTGCTCTTAGCTTGCGTTGGACCACCAATATAAAAACAATGGTGTGTTTACAAAAACTTGGGTCACTTTCTCTTGGATCGATCTGGATTTAGAGGAGAGAATTTGATTAGTATTTAACAGCACAGGGAGCTCATAATCAAGATCCTGTTAAGGAAACATAGGGCTTGATTTGTATACTTTTTGGCTGTAGTCGGTGAGGTTTAGTGAGAGAGACAACATTTTCAGTTGATCTTCTGGAATCCTAATTAAGTATAGTTTATATTTTGCTTACATTCCCATCGCTTTCGGATATCTTTTGCAGAAGCAAGGTGGGTGATCTGCAAGTGACATAACAAGAAAAATATACTGTTTGATGATTTTTTATTGTTATTGTAGATTTTATTAATCTGACATCTAATTTTGTTAAATGAAAAATAATTGGAAAAACAAAAATTACGTATTGCCAAAAAGAGCACTTAAAGAAATTGTAATCTCATTGCAACCGCTAGGTTGGTTGCAAATCTGTTTTGATCAAAGCCCTTTTAGGGTTAGGGATCATTCCACCACAGATTTTCTTACAGATGCCTTTTCTAGCAGGCAATACATTCACCATTGCTCTTGCTACGCTCCACCATTGATGCAAATGGAGGTTATGATTCTGTAGCAGTGATAAAACCAATTAACTTATGGTTTGACCCACAGGATGTAAAATTTGATCCGACTTGGTGTATCAGGTCAAGTGAGTTTTTTTTCCCTCTATTTTTCTTAAATAGATAAATTCTTATTTTATATTTTATGTCTCAAATCACGAATCAATCCATGAGATAAGTCGAGGTTAACAAAATATAAAATCAATAAACATAAAATTAGACCTATATATATAAAACTTGATTTGAATTGCAATCTAGTTATAAGTTTGAAAAGTCTAATCAAATTAACTAGATTGAGCTACAATTTTTTTAAAAAAAAAACCAAAATAACATTATTTTAAGGGATTGAAAGTCAGGTTTTGATGTCTATCAAGTCATCTGAGTTTTAATCTTTCTTTATTTTTCTTAAAATTAGATTGATATATGTCTTGAGTTTCATTTTCGGGTGAGTCACGAATCGAACCCACAAGCAAAGGTTTTACTGCCATAGTAGCATGGCCATGATGGTGATCCTGGGTCTGGAGGCAATGGGTCCAATTATCAATCCTGAGCTAATTAAGGAGGAGCTGGACCTGGAAGATGCATTAGCCTCAGCACAAACCCTACCAGATGTGGCCTATGGAAGTGATATTCCAGCTCCAGAGAACCTCTGGCGCCTTTCACATATGGTCCAGTTTCGAACTGCTGGTTCTCTCATGCCCATAAACCTTGCCTGAATTGAATTGTATCTTTTCTTATCGGTCCATAAACCTTGCCTTGGCATTTTGAAATCAAATTACATTAATAGAAAAGAAAGGCTCTCACAAAATATATTTGATATTGCGGCCACTGTTGTTGTAGTTATGATTTGAAAAAAATTATTTTATAAAAAATATTTTTAATTAAAACTAGTTTAAAAAAATAAATATTTAGTTAAAACTGTAGTTGAAATTAAAGTTAAAAAAAATAGTTTAATATACTTGGTTAACAATGCTTTTGAATTTAAGATTATAAAATAATTTTAAAAAATATATATTAATATTGATGATTTTAAATTTAAATATTGTAAAATTAATTACTCCTATTACATCATGAAATAAATAATACTTTTATATAAAATATTATTTATTATTTCATTAAACTATTTATAATTTCATTACGTACAAAATTCATCCGATAAGGACTATAGGTTCCATGATTTTTTGAGCATGCAATAAAATTAGGTAAAATATCATCAGAAATAAAATCAAAATTACGATCAACTTTCACAAATGCTACGTCATCATGCGATATTCTTTTAATTTATGTAGTGTTATTAAATAATATTAAACATTAGTTTTTTGAGTAAAATATAATTTTAAAAAAATTAAATTTTTTTTACCGAGTTGGATACGATACAATAAATTTTACTCACATGAATAGTATAAGGTGAATGCAGTGCAGGTGAATTATAATTTACTTATAATTCACTTAAGCATGTTCACTTCTTGAGTGAACAGTGTTAAGGTGAATTTAATTCACTTGATATGGCATGGGCAATATTATAAACAATGCCCATATAAATAAATAAAAGCAAATGAAGAGAAGCAGCTCCCAGCTGCTTTTACAAAACCCCGGTTTGATAAAAAAATTTATGGAGCTCACCAAATAAAAACCTGCTTTTTTTATATTACCAAACATTTAGTTTATACGATGAGCTTTAAAAACAGAAACTATTACGTAAACAAACACCCTCTTGATCTAAAGCTCTTGCAAACCAAGTTTCTGACCCTTAAGCACCATCCTACCCGGTCTTCAATGGCAGAACAATTGACAAATACGATGCATGAAGCCACAACTTGCAAAGGATTGTATGGGTCTTAAATAATTTCATTTTAAAAAAAATTGTAACAATAAATTAAAAATACTAGCAAATAGCATGGTTTAAAATAGAATTTGTGAAATAACACCCTTTGAGCCTTTCATGATTCTAAATAACAACATCTTACTCTATCATGAAATTAAATCCTATCCTTTTTTTTTAAGTTGTGTTTTTTAAAGAAGTTGTGATTGAAAACATGATATTTGATTTTATATTATGATTTTTTTATATTGTATTTTGAAATTGCAATAAATACAAGTTATGCTATCCCACTAAAAAATTTTATAGTAGTGTTATTTGCTAAAATTTTAAATTTTTTATGCTAAAAATAAAAAATAATTAAATAATTTAACCACCTACTCTTCATAGGAGTTAAGAGACGTTAAGTAACCATCTCAATCCAATAACTTATAAAATTTTAGTTTTAAGATATAATTTATATTATTTTCTAATACATTCTTTCAAGTGAAAGTCATTTGAGTTTGAAACTTGCATAGATATATATTACTTTATATTTAATTTTTATCAAATGAATAAGTATTATGATATTGAAACTCATGACTACTTGATCATTAAAGTTGTGATAACATATTAAAAAATTATTTTAATCTAATAATTTAAACTATTAAATAAAATTTTATAATATAATTTATATTATTTTCTAAAAAATAACAATTGCACACAGGAAATTTTTTGAATGAATATTCACACCAATCTTGATTGTTTTTAATCTCCAAGGGGGCATGCTCGAGAGAACTCATTGCAGCATAATAAGGAGCTAGAATTAATAGGTTAAATAACTATAGTATAAGTCGTAATTAAAAAATAATAATTTGAGGATAAAATTGACATAAAAGAATAGTTTGGGTATAAAGTTGATACTCCATTGGTAGTATGGGAATATATGTGTTTGCCCAGTAATAAAAGAAAGAACCAAAATCTTTTTCCCCATTTGTTTCTAATCAAAAGATGGGAATACTCTTTTGTACGAGAGAGTTTGAGAATTAGATCCTATCTGGGAGAGTACGTGGTAGCTTTTGTCCTTGATAAGTTTCAATTAAATATTTTTTTATAAAAAATATCAAATTAATATTGTTTTAGTAATATTTTTTTAAGATTTGGATAGATTAATATTAAAAAATTAAACACATAGTATGCTTGCCTGGCCCTGATTCTATCCTCGGATTGCCTGTGCTGTACTCATGGAATAGTATTAGACATGGGAGGCATAAAAAAAAAGAAGAAATCTGCTTCGATTCTCTTACACTTGAATAAAGTGCAAGAGAGTATTATTTCAATTTATTAATTAAAATCCACATCAAAGACAAGTTCTAATGGTTTGGAATAAAGGATATATATATATAT